>NW_027331215.1:331250-500000 GCF_022965805.1 Primulina eburnea
TCGATTATATTTCACATTGCAAGTGAATTTTTTTTCTAAAAATAAATGATAACACTTAGTTTTAATTATAAATTAAAATAATTTTTTTTGAAACATATAAATTAAAACTAATATAGATTAACTAAGTGTTCAAGATTAACAAAGTATATATATAATACATCCATCTGTTCACCTCTCTCGCCCCTATAGGGTTCCTGTTAGATAAGTTTCCTGTCTTAATCTAGGGTCTTCTCCCTGGCTTTCAACAAAGGATAGTTTTAATTATGGACTCGGAGGAAACTCCAAGTCGAGTAAGTTCTCTGAAGATATCTTCTAGCAACACCGATGAACCACTCATTACTCCAGCAGATATTGGATTTTTGGGCACAGAGGCTGGAATCTTGCCTAATGTGCCTTGATCCTGGATACAGAAGTGCTGATTAGCAAAGATGTGGTGTTCAAAGAATATGAAATGGAGATGAGAAGCAGGGAGTGAAGGACCTGAAAGAACTCCATCTAATTCAAAAAAAGAAGAGACTACTAAGTGGGAAATACCACAAGCCACTGAAAGGACTGAACAAAACTTGTCTCAAAGGATTGAGGAGCAAAGGGGTCCCCTTACCCTACTGAAAACTTGGAGGAGTCAAACAATATAATCTGGCCCGGATAGGACCATGAGACATTTTCTAACCCTTGAGAGGTATGGGTTATGCTGACATAATTTCTTATGCTTTGGCGTGTAGCAAAAAAAAGAGGAAACAAGGGGAACCAATAAATATGTGTAGGTTGTAAAGGAAAGATAAGTTGTAGATGGATACAAGAATTGGAGAGGAGATGATGTCTTTAAAGTCAATAAAACGTGGGAGTTGGTGGACTCAAGGGCAGAACTGATATCTTGGAGATGGGATTTATAGAAAGAAGTATAAATCCAAGTAACCTTCTCAGGTATAAGCGAGGTTGGTTGCAAGAGGATACCTTCAACAAGAATGAGTGGTTTGGTGTGAAGTTTACTCACCAGTTGTAAAGAACGGATCAATTAGAATCTCCTGGCATTGGTGGCATAACAAAACTTGGAAATGCATCAACTTCACTTTAAAACTGCATTCCTCTATGGAGATTTGGATGGGAGAAAATCTCATGAGCAGCCTGAAGAGGATTTGTGAGTAATGATCAGGAAGAAAAATTATGTTTGCTGGAAGAAATTAGTGTACGGTTAGGCAATCTCGAGGAAATGAAATAAGAAGTCAATGTATTCATGGAAATTAAAAAAAGTTCAAGAGTGCATTCAGATCTCTATGGTATTTTAAGAATGAACACGATCAGAATCTATCTACTTGTTGATATACGTAGATGAGATCTTGATTGCAATCCAGGATAATGTACAAATACAAGATTGAAGGCTGGATTAGAGCAAGAATTTGGGAGGGCATTAGTGAACTGTAAAAATCCTAGGCTGGATTAAAGCAAATTTGAGATGGCATAGAGAGATTATTTAGAAGAAGGTACTTTAAAGATTCAGCATTTTTAGGCTAAGGGAGTCCTTACCTAGTGAAATCTCATTTCAAGCTATCCAATGATCAATTACGAAAGAAAGAGAGGTGGAGGATCATATGGATTAAATCATATACGAGTGTTGTGGGATCTATTAGTGTATGCCATGTTTGCACAAGACCTGACTTGGCATTGTAATAAGCGTTGATCAGCATATTTATGTAAAAACCTGGGAAGATTCATTTGGAGGCTGTGAAGTGGCATAAGATAATGACTAAGATACTTGAGGAAACAATGATTATAGCATGAGATTTGGAGGATTTGACTCAAAAAAGGGACTGGACTCAGGAGATGGAGAAGCAAATGGCATAATCAAGGATACAGTGATTCAAATTTTCTGGGGGAAGACAACAGGAAATCACTTTCTAATTATATATTCACCTTTTGGCGACTGCAATAAGCTAGAGATCAAGCTTGCAAGCAGTGGTGACACTTTCCACAACTGAAGCTGAGTTCATATCATTGATCGAAGCAGTAAATGAACTTAGCGATCAAGAGTTCTTAAGGAAGCTCGGGATTGAACATTACAAGTGGGGAAATATTGTGATAGTCAAAGACGATTCACTTGGCAAGAAATCAAGTGATTTGAGATAGATGACTAAGACATGTGAGTGAAACTACACTTCATCAAGAAGAACATTGAAAGAGGGATAAGGGGCATATCAAAGATGGGACTGAAGACATTCGACAGATATGTACACTAAAGTTATACCCACTGCAAAGTTCGAGGAGTGTACAAGGATAGAAAGATTCTGAATTGAAGAATGATGGGGGAAATTGTGGATTTGATTCCAAATATTCAAGAAGTTAAACCATTCAAATGTTAGTTGTTTTGACGTAGTGAATTCATGCTTGCCTAATAATGGTGTCATTTGAAATACATTCTATTGTTGTATAATTAATGTGTAAAAGTAATATATGAATTGAAGATACGATGATTTGACACCGTTATTTATTGATTGAATTCTGCTTTCGTTTAATTGTGTTCTCTGCGTTTACTGCACTGCAATTTACTGGCCATAAATTGTTTGTTGTTTGATTAATCTTATAACTCGGGAGAGGGACTAGGGTTATAGATCATTAGAGACACATCGTTGAATGTTTATAGCGTTCGGAAGGCGTATAACTTTAGCGAGGCTTAGTAAGAACATTGTATGCGCTTATCTATGAAACGTAGATTCTAATTAGGAATAATTGAATCGAAGTTGATAGATACACTTTATTCGTCACTTGGGAAAGGGGGAATAAAACAATCTAAGTGTTCTTGGCCATTAATCGATTGGAATTCAGGAATATAAATTAAACTGTGAATGATTGTCGTGGAAACTTTGTGAAATCATTTCTCTAGATATTTTCTCTCATTATTATCTCTCAATCCGGTGATTAAACAAACAAATCTGATTATTGATTTTTCTAGATAAAGTCTTGGCTATTTTAATTACAAGAATTGATATACATTTTTATACACACTCCTCGTGGGATCGACACTTGTACCCAAAAGTACATTTTACTATAACTTGACATCGTGCGCTTGCGAGCAGTTAAGAAAACGCGCAACAATATCGCATAAATCTCAAAAATAAGTATTTTCTATTTTATGCACGTAATAAAATTAAATGGCAAAAATAAATATCCTGTATCATTTTACCAACTGAATTGGATCGTTCCCAGGCTCTCTGCAACCTAAATATGCCATGAAAAATATGTAATAGCTTATACTTGAGCAAACTATGCAATTAAGTTTGAAAATGCGACAATTACGTCTAACGACTTCGTATTTAATCATGACTCCGAACCAACCCGAACCAACACTGAACCGACGTATAGTCATGATTAAAATACGCTTAAAATTATGAACTAATGCTCCTAAAATGATGAGGGTCGAAATCTAGGTGAAATGGAGGCCAAAACAAGAAACGCTCTTTCGAGAGTCAATTTGGCACATCGCACCGTAAATTCTCGTATGACCTCAAAAATGATCCGAATCACAAACGGTCAAAAACATGACCTTCCCAACTCAATGAGGCACTGTCCAGTCCAAGGCCATAGGCTAAAAGCCAACCGAGAACTCGAACGAGCCACCGAACCGACACAGCAAGTTGCTGTACAAAAATACAGCAACTGTGCTGGGTTTGCTTGCGTCGTTTTCGAGGCTAATGGCCATTGGGGCTTGAACCACCGACCAAAACCTCTCACCAACATCCCAAGGAATGATTTGAACCATGGCTAAGGGCCCTAGGCCAGCCACAATTCGCCTCATTCCAGCAACCAACCGAAAGTTCCTACCCGAGAACAAATTCTGCACGTCGGGCTCTTGTTCTTGTTTTGCTGTCACGGATCGTTCCAGTGGTCATTTGATTGACCATAACACGATCTAGACATCTAGGGGCATGGTATGAACCATGGCTAAGGGCCATAGGCCAACCAAGATCCATACCATTCCACAAAATTCGAAGCACAAGTGCTGTCAAAAACCGAAGGGCGGAGAAGGGGAGGGGATGTTCTTGCTTTTGATTTAAAAACCGGCGCACCATGGACCAAGCCACCAAAAGGGCAACTTAGTCACATCTTAGACATGCTAGGGAAGTGATCCAACCATGGATATGGGCCTTGTGGCAGCCATGATCAGATCCATTTCCATTATGACAGCAAACTGAATTTCGAACACAATTCTGCACCTATGGGGAGCTTGCTGTCATTTCGGTTTTCCAGCAAGCATGGGGGCTGAATGAATGGACCAACATGGTCCTAATGCATCCTATTACATGTCTAGGAGCCGCCTTGGGAGCCTGGAGTCGAACCATAACCTGTAGCAACTGAAACAAGAGAAAACCGTGAAGAGCATCATGAAAGTCGAAAAATTCTGCACATGCATTTCGAAAATGCTTGATGTAAATTTCGGTTTTCTTGTGTAAAAATCATGTAAAAGTGATGTTTAAAATAATAGTAGGACTTGATTGAGGTTTGAAAGAAATCTAGACATGCCTTGGTTTTCGTTTGAATGAAAAACGAAAGAACGAGACGATCCGGCGTGGAGGAGGTGGAGCGCTTTCTATTCTACCTTGCTTGTCTCGATTTTCTCCTATCTTCCTAGTTATGGAACCCACGGTTTTTCTACTAAATAATGGCTCTGAATTCGGTCATATGGAGGGGATAATAGTGGTTAAAAAAGTGAGGAGAATGGGTGCAAAAATATAGGGATACATGCAAGACCAAGTCTCCCCTTTTTGAAATTTGAATTCTAGCTGCTATCAAATATTGTTTGGAGTATTTTAGGGGTATATGTGACCGATCAAACAAGGCTAGGAATAGGTTAGGATAATGCTCTTTAATTTAATTAAATGGTGCTTCAAAAATCAAAGAATTATCCTACTAATTAAATGCAAAGAAAAGGTCAAAGGTCGTGAGTTGGCAAAGGAGTTGGCTAGACACTAAGGGGCCAAAAATTCACTAATTAAATGGAGGGGAAATGGTGATTATCTAGTAAATTAATAATCCTTAAAAGCCTCACTAATCCCTTAAATAATTTAGTGAATTAATCCCTTAATTAAGTAACTCAAATGAGCTTATTTTCCTACTCACCTCAAGTAATTAAATTAAATCCTCAAACTTTCTTTTTAACTTAAATGAACTTACTTGCTAGCTAAAATAAATCCTGGAAATGTTTCTCGAATCTTAAATTCTATCTCAAAACTCCAACTCCTGTCCGGCCTCACTGAAATAACTGAAATGGTAAAAATCAAACTACTGAATGAAATAATAAAATAATTAACTTTAAATACTCATGCAACAAAATCATTTTAATTTTAATACTAGAATTATGCATGGCTTATACGTAGTCTAAGTTACGGGTTCTACAAATTTAAACTCCAGAATAAAAATAAATATAAGATTCTTATTTGGAACTTTTACAAAACATAAAGGAATTACGAAAGATATACCAAAGAAATTAAACAACAGAGGATTTACTGAGAATCCCTTCAAAACATAAATTCATAAAAATCACCCATAAACGCCTTAAACGCCATTTCTCGGCTAAGCAGGCTGAAGGGCTACAACATGAATTTATATCTTTCTGGTTCTACTCAAACCTTGTGTTCACCATTTCCTAGTTCATCTTTTAACCTTATGTTTTAACCAAAGATTCTTATATTACATTAAATTCAAAAAATTTAAATAAATCTTTTGTTATCTCAATCTGATTCCAAGTTACAAATAAATAAAGATCATGACATAGTTAGTTAATAATTTAGCACGAATGCTTTAGCCTGTCATTCAGGCTAGTCTTTGAAATATAAAAATTTAAAAAACAGTAAATAAAAAACAGAAAATAAAAACAGTAAACTTACAAAGTTGTTATCAGAAGACTTGAAGCTTTTATTGATAATTCAGAAGGGTTTTACAAGATGAGAATAGAGGGGAGCAAACTCGACCGTGTCCTCTTAAGAACACAGAAACAACCTATAAATAGATAGAAGAGCCGGACATGAAACCCCGGATTACATCTCAAAATAAAAAACAGTACAATGCCTTATTAAAGCAAATAGTACAATGCCATAAATTCAAAAGGTCTAAAGTGATATGCCACCCACTTTTTGTCACGATATGCCATGATAAGATGTGATATTCCACTAGCTTGAGATTCCTCTTCTGACGATATTCCACTAGCTTGAGATTCCTCTTCTGACGACTTTAATCATCTTTAATATTATCTTTTAAAGAATTCTTCAAATTCTCAAAAATGTCATCTATCTGAGAAAATTGAGGAATATATCATCCTCAGGATCTTGAGCATCATGCATCTTCATTAGATGAATAAATTGATTCTCACTGGATCCGACGTCATTGATTTATCTGATTTTGAATCAGAACCTCCAATATTCTGGAAAAGATCTTTTTTCATTTCTTCAATATAGATCTCTATCATTTTTTCTTTTGAATAAATTTCAGAATATTTCTGAGTAAGAATCTTAAATGGACTCATGGGGGCTTTTTCCTTCTCTTCTTGATTATTAATTTCATTCTGGTATAAAGAAATTTTTTCTTCCATTTGATGAAGAGTTTCATAACCATATGGCTTTCCAGTTTCTGGATCGTCTCTTAATAACTTATCCCAAAATTTAGTAAGACTGACCCTCCATATGCAAAGGATACCTTCATCAGTGTAACCCAATTCTGGCTGCCATTTCCAGATCCATGGTATTCCAAATTCCATTAAGAATAGACATAAAGTCTTTCCATCAATCCAATGCTCAGAAAATGATTTTTTAATACTTGGGGAAACATTTATCCAAGTATTCATAGGTTTTATGAAAACCTCAGGCAAAATCTTTGCAGATGGACCAAATATCTTCCACCAGATTAAAAACCAATTTGGAACAGGATAGTGAAAAACATTTTCACAAATATTTAGAAACCATGTATGTTTCTTTTTTTCATTTTCATAAAACAAAGTTTTATTAAAACTTTCAATATAATCCCAAAAATTAAATTTAAAACTCATTTTATGATTTTCAGAATAAAATTCTTTTTCAACTAATGGAGATATACCCCATTCGTCAATAGATATTATCTTCTTGATAATGAACTTTGAGAAGTTATAACTTCTTTTTTGTTGAGTATTACTGAAAAAGTGAGTTATATCAACACTTTTTGTAGATATCAGAAAATTTTCATAAAATCCTCTTTATTTGTAAGAACCATATACATATGATGTATTGGTTAAGTATCTTTCCATGATAGTCCATGGAGTTTTTTCCCATTGGGTATATTTTTCTTCAATAAGAAGAATTAGTTCTCGATGTTTTGTCTCTGTATATAGACCTGAATCATTATCATCTTCTTTAATGATATTAGCATATGATGCCGAAGCTTGAGAATCTGTATTACTTCTCTACTTTTGTTTCAAGAATTCTTGAAATTCATTGTATAATTCATTCTGGGCTATTAGCCTCTGTTTGCCATGTTGAGCAATAATATTAGGGGGTTTTCCCCTACCACCTCGCCCTCTATAAGAGGACTCTCCTCTGCCTCGGGAATACATATCTGTAAATAAAAACATTAGGATAAATATTCTCGAGTTAAGAAATCTGGTAAGTGATTATCTTCACCTTTTTTATATATGATTTCAAAATCAAAAGGAGCTAAATGATCCTGCCATCTTGCAAACATTTGTTTGGAGACATCATGTTTAAAATCTTTATTGAACAAAAATTTTGCAGACTTACAATCAGTTTTTATAATAAACTTTTGATTATATAAATCATCTTGAAATTTTAAAATACATCTCACAATAGCTAAAATTTCTTTTGCCACTGTGGAATAATTTTTCTGAGCATTATTCCATTTTCCAGAATAAAATCTAATAAGATATTCTTGTTTTGATTGAGGATCTATCTGTTTTAAGATACCTCTAAAACCTATATATGAAGCATCAGTTTCTACAATTTTATCTCATTGGGGATTTGCCAGCATAAGACAAGGGAGATTTTTAACCTTTTCCTTAATATTTTTAACTGCCTTAGTATGTTTATCAGACCAAGGTAAAGATTTCTTCTTAAGTCTATCATATAAGATAGCAGAATCATTGTTTAAATTTTTTATATAAGGAGAAATATAATTTAAACTTCCTAAAAATATTTGTAACTGAGTTTTATCAGTTATAATATCCGAAAATTTTGAACCAAATTCAATACTTCTTTGAATAGGAATTATTTTTCCTTTTTCAATCATATGACCAAGAAAACGAATATTAGTTTGAAATAAAATTATTTTAGATTTTGAAATAACTAATCTATTTTGTATAACAATATTTTTAAACATATCTAAATGTTTAAAATGTGTTTCAATATCATTTGAAAAAACTTAGATATCATCTATATAAACAATTATAAAATTGCTATATGAATAAAAAATATCATTCATGATTTGTTGAAATTCTGAAGGGGCATTTTTAAGACCAAATGGCATAACAGTCCATTCATAATGTCCTATTGGAACATTAAAAGCAGTTTTATACGTTCAGACTCTTTTATTTGAATCTGCCAGAATCCTGATTTTAAATCAAATTTCGAAAATATAATTGCATGGACTAATCGGTCTAATAAATCTTTTTTATTAGGAATATGATGCCCAATCCATTTTAAAACCTTATTAAGGGGTTTATAATTAATGACTAATCTAGGAACTCCTCTTTCTTGCTCAGAATGTTTATTAACATAGAAAGCAGTACATGACCAAGGAGATTGAGAAGGTTTTATTAAACCTTTTTTCTAATAAAGAATGAATTTCATTCTTACATAATTCTAAATATTTCGAATTCATTTGACAAGGACGAGCCTTGGTAGGAATATTCTTTTCATTGAAATCCTCTTCATATGGGAGAGATATAATATGTTTTTTTTCTATTCCAAAAAGCATTTGAAAGATCATTACATATTTCTAATGAAAATTTATTATAAATAATTTTTATTTTTTCCTGTAATTTAGTATTCTGTATATTATCATCTATTGTAAGAAATTTTATTTCTTCTTTTAAAGAATTTATTTGAAAAGTTTTTCTTTCAATCTGTTCTTGTAATTCATTTAAAATTCTATGAACATGTTTAGTTATATACTGAAAAGAAATAGGATTACCTTGATAAGTTCCTATTATACCTGTTTCATCAACATAAGTTAAAGGATAAATTTGATAAATAAAAAGAAGACCAAGTATAAGTTGGCTAGAAATATCCTTTGCTAATAAAAAACTGGTTTGAATACAGTTTTTATCTTTGCAAATATAAGCTTTTGGTAATTTATAGTTTATTTCTAATGGTTCTCCTCCTGCATGAGAAAGAGAATGAGTAGTTTTATGAAAATATTTTGTAGGAATTAATCCTTCCTGTATAACATTTAAATCTGCACCACTATCAATCATAGCAATAAAATTATTCTTATAAGAATTATCAATTAATAAAGTAATTTTAGTATACCATTTTTGAGATATTATCATACTCAAAACAGATAAATGTTTTTTATTTGAATCAATGTGAGGAAATGAAATATTTTGAATATTTTCAAAACTTTCAGAAATTGAGTTATTATTTTCAATGACTGAAATACGATAGTTTAAACCATTACTGTTATGTTGTAAAATTTTTACTTGTTCTTTAAGATTTTCTATCTCTTTAACTAAATCCTGTATAGTAACTGGATTTTGTTGACTATATTTTTTCTGTAAAAGATTTTTAACTTCTTTCATAGAATAAGCTTGTTCTTGTTTAACAAGAATATTATTATTATTGCTTGTAGAAGCAGTATTATCCATTTGATCAATAATTGTAGATTTTAATATTGGATCCTTAATCATTTTAAGGAATTCTAAAATATTACTTTTGGTTAAAACATTAATATTTAAATCTTGAAATTGAGACATAAGTTTATAAAACTCATCATTTTTATTATTATTATCCTCAATAGGATGTATACAAGATTTTCCTTGTATACAATTATTACATTCTTCTAAATCTGAAATATCAGATTCATTATCTATAATTTCTTCTGAATTATAAGATTCTGAAGAATTATCAGTATCACTATCAGAATTATTATTCGAATCCATTATTATTTTAAATAATGTTTCTTTTAGATTTTCATCTATTTTTAAATTATTAATTTTGTTTTTAGCCCAACATTGATTAGCATAATGTCCTGGCTTTTTACATTTTCTACAAATTATTAATTTATTTTTAGCTTTATAATTTTCAGCTTTCCGTAATTCACGGCTTTCTTTTCTTTTCTTCTTTTTATCTTTTTGTCTATCAGGCAAATGTCTTTTCTTATAAGTTTTTTTAACTTTATCATTAATTTTCTTTTTACCTTTATTAGGTAAGTCCATACCAAATTGATCACAAAATTTACCTAGTTGTTTTTTCTCTAGTAAATTCTGCCTTTTAATTTGATTATTTAATTTTAATTCATTACAGAGAGCTAAACCCTCTTGAATACAAGTATTTATTAAATTTCCATAAGTATAATTATCATATTGAATATTTATATCATCTTTTCTTAAAACTTTTCTAACCATTTCAGCAAATAAGAAAGGTAAGCCATCTATAAATTTTGCTTTCCAAAGACTATTATTGCAGTCTGGAATCTCATATATTCTAGATAAGAAAGTATCTTTATACCATCTAAAATCAGTAAGTGTTTTACATTTTAGATTACTTAACAAAGTTCTAATTTGTTCACTATTATCAGTGAATTTTCCAGTAAAGTGTTCAATCATAGTCATTATTAATGAATGAACTATATTTTCTGATTGAATATTATTCTCCAATTTTATTGAATTAAAAATTTCATCTTTATGAGAATAATGTAAATAATTATCCCACCAACCTTTAAGTTGGCCAGTAAATCCTGCTATTATCATTTTAGCAATATTTTTATCAGTATTACTTGAAGTTTTACACATAGTGCTATACATAAGCATTCTGTGAGCAGTATTATAAATCTGCTTATCACTAAAACCATCAATATTCCACTCATAAATACTTTTTCCATTATAACTATTGGAAAAGGTATATTCTTGTTCTTCAAGAAGAACATCCATAGGAGTGGGTCTATCATAATAATATCTATGTTGGGTAGGTTTATCTGCCCATTTAATTTTATTAATTTCTTCATCAAAAGAATTATTAATGTTTTCAAACTCTTCATTAAGAGTATTTAAATTAAGATTTTTAAATTTTTCTTCTAATAATTTTTCTATATCAGAAACAGAAGATTTAAATTTAAAATCTTTTATATCAGGAGGGGATTGAATAGAAGAAGTAGCAATAGAGAGAATATTAGTTTCTGGTTCTTGTATATGAACATCTGGTTTAATCTGATTGATAGCTAAAATAATTTTATCAATCCGATCTTTTAGAGAATTTATCTCTTCTCCTATTATTGTAAGATATAAATTTGTATAATTTTGTTTTTCAATTATCTGATTAATAGGTTTAACAGTTATTTGTAACATATCATTTTTCAAATAAAATTTTTGAAAAAGCAGTAAAATTTAAAATTTTATTATTCTTCTCTATAATAAAAGATTGTTGAGGAGGATAAACAGATTTTTGAATCTGACCTGAAAAAAGTTTATAGAGATATATTCTATAATAAATGTTTTAAAAAATCAAAGAACAAAATGAATTAATTTATTCTGGTTTTCACAATATTTATAAAATTTTGAAATAATAAATTCAAATTCTTCTTCAGAGAAACTTTTAAAATACCAATCTCTGAAAGATTCTCATCTGGGTAAATAAAATTCTACATTAATTTTGGCTCTAGCAATAGAACCCTTAGTAAAATCAATTTTTGATTTACTATCCATTAAATACTAAAATTTATTTCTGAAACAGTATCCGTTTCTTTAACTTTTTGAAAGTTACTTTTATGAACAATATTATTTTGATTTATAATTAAATCATCTACTGTATCAGTAGATTCTAAATCTTCTCTTACTTGAGAAGTAGATGCTCTAAAAGTTTGTGGTATATCTACCATATAATCTAGAGGTGATATAAAGGAGTGACTAGATCTTGATCTAGCATAAACAGAAGAGGGTAATAATCTTCTTTGTGCATTATTAAACTGTATTTGAACAAATCTTTCATTAGTTTGTATAACTTGTTGTAAATCCCTATTTATTATAGGATTTCTAGGAACAACTTGTTCAATTATCCAGTTTTCTGGAAATTCAATTTCTTCACATTTTATAGATCTACGAGTTGTAATATTAGATCTATTAAAATTAGTTTCTATAAGAATATTTTCATTTAATTTTTTATCTTTTCTTTTACACATAGGATTCAGTGTAAATAATGGTTTATAATAAATACGATAATAGATACATATAACTTCTGTACCAGGAGTATAATTATAACCATGAGTTTTAACATTTAATGTTAAAGAATCTAATATATTAATATCAGACAAAGATAAAGATAAATTAGGATAAACATCAAAATATACTGGACCATGTGCCAGACTAGATTGAATTATTCCCATAAGGGATTGTTTCCAATTTAAATTTCTACCATCTGTTAAAGCTGCTATGAAGCTTTCTGGTAAACCTTCTAAAGTTAAAGGTCTAAAGGCTATTTGTATTAAAGATATATGAATAAATTTATAATTCTTCCTATAAGGTAAAATATCTTTATTATTCAATAATCTAATAACCATTTCTTGAGGTACAGAAGATTCTGTAGTTTTAACTACTTGTTTAAAACCAATTTTTTCAAAGGTTCATAACTTATGGATCATTTTAGATTCTATTTTAGGAATAGTCCATTTATTCAATAAATCTAAATTTTCAGGTAAATCATATTCTTCATTTAAACTGTTTTGAACAGTTTCTTTTGAACTGAAAATATTCATTTGAATAAATGTGCTAAATTATTAACCAGACTATTTCCATGGCTCTGATACCATCTGAGGCTTTCATAAAGTTTACTCCCGATTTTTTAAAAAATATTTCTTTAAAAATGATTTAATTAAAATACTTTTAAGGAAAATTGAAATTTTGATCTTATATTATTAGAATCGGATAAATGTTGAGCTAATTTCTTGAAAGGCTTGGTTAAACAAACTAGAGATTAGAATAGTGCAAAAAAAGTGTATGGAACTTAGTGAACCAAAACAAATAACTGTATGGATAAAAGCCTAGGGTTATTAAGGAAAGAAGACAAATAAAATGCAAGGCAACAAATTTGTTTATGGAATTTTGAATATTAACTTTCTATGTTTCCCTTCGTCCTTGGCAAGAAGAATTCAACTACAATACTTTGATCAATACAACTTATTGTATAAATCTATTTCAGCTCGGTCAAAAACCTAATGAGCTGAAACTTCTCGAAAACTCGAATCACGACAAATATTTTCTCCAGAAACATACTTCGACAGTTTACAAATAAATTAACTACACAAATCAGCTGGATTACAAATATAATAAGCGAGTAAAATAAGGTGCACAAATATTGATCCTTGATGATCAGATAATTTGTTGTTTAACGTGTGCAAGTAGTTTGAATATAGTTCTTGAAAGAGACGACAAATTCTTGATCACTTGTAGGTACAACAAAATGAAACTAAAAAAACATCCTAAATATCGATTTGAAGCTCAAAAAGAAAAATAAAACAAAAAGAAGTTGCATTAATTCAAAGTCAAGTCGTGATTTCATAAATCAGAGAGGTGAGAGGAATAAATAGAGAAAGTCAAAATATTTTAATGAAGGAAAGGATTCTGTATTACACCACTACAAAAAAAAAAAAAAAACATGTTTTAAAAGAAATTTGGACCATTGGCGACGAGAGAGACGAGCTTGGGGCCTTGACCCAATTCAAACCCATCAAGGGCCTCTCAAGTAAAGCAAGAAAATTAAAAAAACCACTTTAGCGACCGTTTGTTTGTAAACCGTCGGCAATATCTAATTAGCGACGGTATTAATTACCCGTCGCTAATAGCATGCAAACGGTCGCTACGGATCGGCGACGGTGTAATAACCCGTCGCTAATAGCGACATTTAATAAAAACTGTCGCTAATTAGATCGGCGACGGTCTTTAGTGTAGCGACGGTTTAGTAAAAACGTTGCTATATAGCGACGATGTCTGTAAAACCGTTGCTAATAGCAACGGTTTTATCAATAACCGTCGCTAAGATCCTTTATATTCGGCCCTTTCCACCTCATTTTTTCACTACGGTTTCTTGTCACGATTCTATATTGACGTGTTTGTGTCTTCTCCGGCAACCCGTCTTCCCGGTTTTTAGGTATCAAAATCGAGATTTCATATTTTGAATCTTATATCTTGTTCAGATTATTATTTTTAAATCGCATGTCAATTAATTAAGTGTGGGAAAATATTTCAGATGTGTTGATTGTGAAATATAGTTTAGTTTGTTTTATTGCATGTATTAAATTTTTGAAATTGGAAAATATTTCAGATTTGTAGATAATGATATATAGTTTAATTTGTTTTATTGCATGTAACGAATGCATATTGTGTTGGTGTAGAGTCGTTTGTAACATTTCACTTAGTCATGCTGAATGTTTATTGAATGAAAATATATGTTGTTCTTGCGATCGAAAAAAATGTCAGATCAAAATATATTTAGATGAAAATACCGTTAACTGCGGTTCTGGGATAGAGATCCTCGTACGATCGCCGGCCAGCAAGATTTCCTCATTTGGGTATCCTTACGCTGATTCTGTCATCCACAATTACGAAAGCGCACGTAATTTGAGAAACAATTGGCTTTGGATTCAGACTCAGTCTAGCTTCCATGTCAGAATATTACGCTTAATCTTGATGTTTTTCAAGACCAAATGAATTATTTCATGGTAATAATTGATTTTTTGACGTTACATTTGTTGTAATGAATTTGCAGAAGACATAACTGGAAAGCGACACACAGAAAGATGAAATTCTTGGAGACATTTGGCATTTTGATGACGATCTTTAGGTCTGGAAAACGGGTTAGGTGTTTTGAATAAATTAGATAATTTTTTTTTGTTAATTTAGATTTTATTTTTTTAGTGTTATTCAAACAAAATGAAGTTTACATATTGCATGTTAACACTAAAAAATAAAATCTAAATTAACAAAAACTTTTTATCCAATTTATTCAAAACACTAAAAAATAAAATCCCAATATGTATGTTATTTATTGACATTTATGAACTATTTGGTTTTTGTATTTTATGACATAATTTAATATTGTTGTTCGGTTATTTTATCGAATTGTTTAATTGTTTTATAGATTATTTACAAATTTGAAAATTTTATTGATTTTTAGATGAGTAGATGTGATTATTTATAAAGGTGTACAAATAATTCAAAAAATAAGTATTTTTTTTAATTAAATTATAAATTTAATTTTTTTAAATTTATTTTATAGAATTAGCGACTGTTTTAGGTTAAAACCATCGTAAATTAGCAACGATTTGCCGACGGTTTTGCTTGAACCGTCGCTATTAGCAACGGTTTTGAAATAATCCGTTGTTAATTAGCGACTTTTTTTTTCCTAACGACGGTCTATCCGTAGCGACGCTGACTTTAGGGACGGTTTTAAATTAGAGACGGAAAAAACCGTCACTAAGACCAAATTTTTTTTATAGTGTCGTTTCTTGAAAACAATCTTGATTTTTTTTTGTGTTGCTTTTTTTGCGCATCAATGGAGACTAACTCGGCGAAGAAGAAGACTCGGGGGCGTCTAAAAATCGAGATGAAGAAAACAGAGAGCAAAAAGAACTTGCAAATGACATTCACGAAGCGCTGGAAGGGTCTGTTCGGAAAAGCCGGGGAATTAGCCGCTCTCCGCAGTTCTGGGATAGCGATCCTCGTGCGATCGCCGGCCGACAAGATTTCCTCATTCGGGTATCCTTCGGCTGATTCTATCATCCACAATTACGAAAGCGCGGGTACTTCCTATAACTACAGTCCCTCAGAGGGAGACAGCACAGACGCGAAGAATGAGTATTTCCAGGCCGTGACGCGATTGGAAGAGCAGAAGATGATCGAATACGCGGCGAAAGAAATCTCTTCTGGAGACAACAGAAAGTTTTAGTGGGATGAAGAGATTGAGGGCATGGAAATGCACGAATTGGAGGAGTACGGCGAAGCGTTGGTAAAGCTACTGGAGAGAGTGACAGTCAAAGAGATGGAGGTGGCCAAAGAATCAGTGAAACAGTAGGCTTTGGATTCAAATTCAGTCCGGCTTCCATTTCAGAATATTGCGCCTAATCTTGATGCTTTTACATACCAAATCAATTATGTCATGGTAATTATTGATTCTTTAACGTTAATCAAACATTTGAACTTGATTATTTTAGCGTGTTTTTCCCCTTACATTTGTTGTAATGAATTTGCAGAAAACATCAGTGGAAAGCGACGCACATGAAGAGGAGATTCTTGGAGATGTTTGGCATTTTGATGATGATATTTGGGGCTGAAAAACGAGTTAGGTGTTTTGAATAAATTGGATAAAAAGTTTTTGTTAATTTGAATTTTATTTTTTAGTGTTAACATGCAATATGTAAACTTCATTTTGTTTGAATAACACTAAAAAAATAAAATCTAAATTAACAAAAACTTTTTATCCAATTTATTCAAAACACCTAACTCGTTTTCCAGCCCCAAAGATCATCATCAAAATGCCAAACGTCTCCAAGAATTTCCTCTTCCTGTGTGTCGCTTTTCACTAATGTCTTTGCAAATTCATTACAACAAATGTAAAGGGAAAAAACCTATTAAACTAATCAAGTTCAAATGTTTGATTAACGTTAAAGAATCAATAATTACCATGAAAATAATTGATTTGATCTTTAAAAGCATCAAGATTAAGCGCAATATTCTGACATGGAAGCCGGACTGAGTCTGAATCAAAAGCCAACTGTTTCTCTGATTCTTTGGCCACCTCTATCTCTTTGACTGTCACTCTCTCCAGTAGCTTTTCCAATGATTCGTCGTACTCCTCCAATTCGTGCAGTTCTATGCCCTCAATCTCTTCATCCCATTAGAACTTTCCTTTGTCTCCGGTAGATATTTCTTTCGCTGTGGATTCGATCATCTTCTGCTCTTCCAATCGCGCCACGGCCTGGAAATACTCATTCTTCGCATTTGTGATGTCTCCCTCTGAGGGACTGTAGTTATAGTAAGTACGCGCGCTTTCGTAATTGTGGATGACAGAATCAGCCGAAGGATATCCAGATGAGGAAATCATGCCAGCCAGTGATCGCACGAGGATCGCTATCCCAAAATCGCAGAGAGCGGCCAATTCCCCTGCTTTTCTGAATAGACCCTTCCGGCGCTTCGTGAATGTCACTTGCAAGTTCTTTTTGCTCTCTATTTTCTTCATCTCGATTTTTAGACGCCCCCGAGTCTTTTTCTTCGCCAAGTTAGTCTCCATCGATGCGCAAAAAAAGAAACAAAAAAAAATCAAGATTGTTTTCAAGAAACGACACTACAAAAAAATTTGGTCTTAGGGATGGTTTTTTCCATCGCTAATTAAATCAGCGACGGACCTTAAAACCGTCCCTAAAATCAGCGTCGCTACGGATAGACCGTCGTTAGGAAAAAACGACGACAGTTTAACCTAAAACCGTCGCTAATTCTATTAAAAAAAGTTAATTTTTTTATAATTTAATTAAAAAATTACCTATCTTTTATAATTTAATTAAAAAATTACCTATTTTTTAAATTATTTGTACACATTTATAAATAATATCATCTACTCATCTAAATCAATAATATTTTCAAATTTGTAAATAATCTATAAAGAAATTAAATAATTCGATAAAATAACCGAACAAAAATATTAAATTATGTCATAAAATGCAAAAACCAAATAGTTCATGGGTCAATAAATAACATAAATAAATATAACAATATTTACAATGAACTCCTCCCAATACCACGGTCGTTGTTCTTCAGTAACATGCTTCCATGAATAGCCTTCGTCACATGTCTGCCACGGAAACTGAGCAGTAAGGAACCGCATAACCTTGTGCTCCGACATAAATATGTCATGAATAGCCTTCGGCACATGTCTACCACGAAAACTGAGCAGTAAGGAACCGCATAACCTTGTTGTGCTCCGACATAAATATGTTATTGAACTTTTTAAAATTAGCGACAGCAATTATATAAATTGATTTAGCTATAAAATGAGAATGAAGAAACAAAAAAATGATTTTATAACTTACATGCCATCTGCGACCCATATCAGAGTACGACCTTCAGCCGAAGGTGATCCGTCTTGTTGCTCTGTCATATATACATACAGAATCTATATATGCAAACAATTCAGTAATTACGTGCACAAAATAAAATATATTTTATCAAAATTACAATTCAATTATAAATAAACTCAACCTTATTCACTTTCGTCATAGATGCCATGAACATCGTCACTCGAATACTGGACCTCTTCTGTTTCACTTTCAGTGCTGTTCAAATCAATTTCATTGTCGTACATAACATTAACATCGACAAGATTTTGAGACGTCAAAAGAAATTGAGTTGCAATGTCATGAGGTCCACTCTTGTTGTTTTGAAATGCATCGTTTGCATCAATTTGATCATGCTCAGTATTCGACTAAACATCAGTGACATAAGCTCGCGACGTAGACTACTCACATACATCCAATCTGATCCAGCTCTCTTTGTTGTTGGATAAGTCAAATACACAACTTGTGAAGCTTGCGTAGCAAACACAAATGGTTCGTAGTATCCCAGATTCTTTTTTCGATCGACATCAACAATTTTGTACTTTTTGTGTATGCGTGTACCCAAGCGAGGATGAGTATCAAACCAGCAACACTTGAAAAGTACAACTTGTTTCATTGGTAAACCTGAGTATTCAATTTGTACTATTTCTTCAATTTGGCCATAAAATTCAGTCACATGTCCGCTACTCTTATGACCACTCACTTGTAGTCCTGAGTTACTTGTAGCTTTGAACAAAGTATCATGCACGGTGTGAAAGTTAAATCCATTGATACAATAACCTCGTTAAGTCTGAACTTTCATCAAAGGACATCGTGCAACTTGTTTAATAATTGGATTTTCAAATTGAACATTTGACGAGTTGGCCTACAAAAAAAAGTTTCAAACTTTAAATTGCATTATTTAACAGTTTATTGAAATATGTAAAAAAAAAGTAAAAATTGTCATTTATACATGCATATACGCCTCGACTGAAGAGTAAATTGGTTTGACTGAAGAGTAAAAATTGTCTGAAGAGTAAAAAGTAAAAATTGTCATTTATACATGCATATACGCCTATACATGCATATACGCCTCGACTGAAGAGTAAAAAAGTAAAAATTGTCATTGAAATAAATTGGTTTGAATATACGCCTCGACTGAAGAGTCATGCATCTCTGGATTTTCCATCGGATGTAATTCTCGTACATGCTGCAATGCATTTTAAATACAATTAAAAATTTGAAAGGAGTGTTTATATAATTCAATTAATGTTATACACAATACCTGACAAATGACTTTATTTCATTACATTTGAGTAAAATATATGTCGAAACTGCATGATATTCTTCATTTGTTAGCCATCGCGATTTTGTAGCTCCAATCTTCTTACCACGAGTGTGGAATATTGAAAGAAGTTCTGAGTTATTAGTGTCAGCGTGTGATTTCCTGACTTTTACCAGTTTTCCGCTTTCTAATGTCTGTTGAATCACTGAAGTAATGCTGGCAGAATATGACACCCTCCTTAACCAAGTACACATTGCATATTGAACCCTCTACTCGTGCCTTATTACGCACCATGTTTTTCACTTTCCATAAATATCTTTCAAATGGATACATCCACCTAAATTGTACAGGACCCATGATGTGTGCTTCATACGGTAAATGTATGCATAAATGCTTTTTCGCGGGTCTAGACAAGTCATTTTGGGCATAAGCAGTCAAAACCGCTTGTTATTTTATCAATCTTTCTCCTTCTGTGGCGATTGATCTGAAGACTCCGATGGAGATGTGGACCGGGAAGCCGACAGATTATTCTCATTTGCATCATTTGGAAGCCCGATGTACGTTCTGTACAATGAGCAAGAAAGATCAAGGTTGGATTCTAAATCCCGAAAATGTATCTTCTTGGGTTATGCTGATGGAGTAAAGGGGTTTCGCTTGTGGGATCCTACTGTTCACAAGCTTGTCATCAGCAGAGATGTTATTTTCGAGGAAGATAAAGTGAAGGGAGACAAAGGCACGCCGAATTAAGAAACTACTATTTTTAGGTGGATCTTGAAAAGAGAGTTATTATATTTGGTAAATATCACTCATAGATGCCTAAAAAATATTGTCTAAATCTTCGAACAGTTGTATTGGACAATAAAACTACGGAGTCGGTTTAAGCAACATTAATTACATTATATATATAATTAAATATATATATATATATATATATAATGTATGTATATTCATGTGCATGTTTCAGACATCATATAAAACATAAACCCCATACACAAAGACAACATGAACATGAATTAAGGAGAATAACACTTCTCCTAATTTTATATTGTCGCATATGGAGAACCTGCATGGGAGGAAGAAACTTGCAATGGGTCGTCGCAAGATTGAAATGAAAAAATACAGAAAAAAGCAAGCTTGCAAGTCACGTTCACCAAAAGACGAATAGGGCTATTCAAAAAAGCCAGTGAATTATGCATTCTGTGCGGTTCAAAACTCTCCATTATCGTACAATCTCCGGTAAAGAGGTTTTACACATTCCACAGCCCATCTATGGAATCCATGCTTCACATATTCGATATGGGAGATGGTTTTATTATTAATTATACTAGCCATATAGATGAGCGTGTAGCAACCCCTTGTGACGCGTTTTAAAACCGTGAGGCCTCGGGCCAAAGCGGACAATATCACAAGTGGGATGGGCCGTGACATTTGGTATCAGAGCGACTCCGCGTGGGTTTGGCATGGTGGGCAAACCTCAGCGAGGACGCTGAGTCCCGAAAGGGTTAGGTGAAATCCAACATCGCTAAACCACGGGAGAGATGCTGGGCATTTAAATGAATATGTGGCAACCTCATGTGACCCGTTTTAAAGCCGTGAGGCCTCGGGCCAAAGCGAACAATATCACAAGTGGGATGAGCCGTGACAAATTCTCGATGAAACGTTCTTCCTCAAAGATTCTAAACTTTCCAAATATCCCTCAAGTTCTTGCAGATCCATCCCCTCAATTTGCTGATCTCACCAGAATTCACGCTCCTTGATTTCACGATTCATTGTAATACCAATCAATTCCTTTTTCTTTTCTTCCAACATTCTAGCTGCCTTCTCGTACTCAGTTCTGGCATCATCTATATGGTTGTTATAATTAGTAATAAAACCATCTCCCATATCAAATATATGGAGCATGGATTCCGCAGATGGGCTGTGGAATGCGTATAACTTCTTTATCGGAGATTGTACGATAATGGAGAGTTCTGAACCGCAAAGAATGCATAATTCACTGGCCTTTTTGAATAGCCATATTCGTCTTTTGGTGAACGCGACTTGCAAGCTTGCTTTTTTCTGTATTCTTTTCATTTCAATCTTGCGACGATCCATTGTAAGTTTCTTCCTCCTATGCAGGTTCTCCATATGCGACAACATAAAATTAGGAGAAGTGTTCTTCTCCTTAATTCATGTTCCTGTTGTCTTTGTGCAGGGGGTTTATGTTTATATGATGTCTGAAACATGCACATGAATATACATGCATTATATATATAATGTAATTAATGCTGCTTAAATCGACTCCATAGTTTTATTGACCAATACAACTGTTCGAAGATTTAGGCAATATTTTTTAGGCATCTATGGGTAATATTTACCAAATATAATAGCTCTCTTTTCAAGAAATCTCTTTGCCCACAAAGATTATAACTGAAAACAAAAGGAAAGAAAATAATTAATAATCACTTATTAGGATCTTAGACCAAAAAGTGAATTAAGGTTGCATCATTTGAAATATAAGACATATACAATGTACATTTAGCAAGTATTATTATGATGTTAATAATGTTAACCAACCATACGCATCGAGACCAAATTATAACTACACACACATCTCCATTTTTTTTAATAAAAAAATACAATAATAATAATAACAAAATATAATTTATAAAAAATATTATTTTTTATTTCAAAAATATATAAATACTCACAAATAAAATCCATGACTAGTCAAATAATAAAGTTCAATTAATTTAACGGGAAAGGGTTCGGAATCCCAGCCATGCACCGACCTGTGTGGCCAATTACCCAAATCGACTCTTTGTTTGAAGTCAACAAATTACACACACAGAGATACGAAGGGAAGAAAGGTGGTGGGGATGGGGGAAGCCGGAGGCAGATCTGTCGAATAGCGAAATTTCAAACAAAAGGGCATCCTTCTTGATTCTTGCCGCTCTACAATACTTTCTTCTCAACATACATTTACTGCTGAGGTGCTTGCCACTCCCTTTCGTTGTATACACATATATTTACCACTCTGCAAATCTTGCCTCTCCAATTGTGTCGGTTTCGTGAAAAACTCGTGAAGAAAACTAAGGGACACACGGAGGCCACTGTGTGTTTGTTTGTCTTCCGTGTGAAAGAAAAAATAAAAAGAAAATGCTGGAATGTAGGGGGATAATTTGAAATATAACCTTCACACAATAATTTTTTAGATTTTTGACCTTCTAACCATTTTAATTTGTAAACTAACCTTCATTTAAAATTTTTATATGAATTTAGTCAAAATTATCCTTACATGCTCAAACATAATTATTCTAACCTAATTACTCATTTACTCTAATCTAAAGGGGGTGTATTCAATCATGGAAATTTAATTACTTTTATGAAGTTTTGTAGAGTTTAAAAGTTTAGGGGTATTGAATATAGACTTTTACAATCAATAAATAAAATTGTAACCTGATCCAGTAAATTATTAAAATAATCTAATCAAACCAACCCAATCAAAGATAAAATATTGGCGAGTCCTCGCTCAGTGGTACAAGTTGCTTGCGATAGAGATATATTTATGTTAATGATTTTCTGTATTCTAATTCATGTATATAAATTAGAGGGAAAGTCTATTAAAATATACGATTTGAGCACAACTAGCATATATATATATATATATATATATATACATATATATATATCAGGAAACTGTAGGAAAAGAAACAATGTATATTTTATGAACTAATACATTGACTTAAAATCAATGTATATCATGTAGTTGTGATAAGCATAGAACTTAGGAGCTTCTTTCTTAAAATTCTTGTTAGTCCTTGTTTGATTGTTTGTATCACACATTATCATTGTCTTTAGATCTTTTTACTTTTTTTGGACAATATCTAGTAAAATGTACGTGCTTGTGCTTGTTAGCTTCTTATTACCGTATATTTTATATCTTATGCATACTCAAGTAATACTTACGATGGGAGATTCACAAGCAAAATATAATGTGTGGACGATTGAAGAGAGTAATGAATTGCTAAAACTCATGGTTGATGCCGCAATGCGAGGATGGCGTGATAAGAATGGAGTATTTAACAAAAAAACTGTGGAGAAAAAATACTTCCTGCTCTAAACGAAAAACTTGGATGTGAAAAGACTATTACACAATAATTGAATTGTGATTTTGATTTTTATAAATTGAATTATGATTCATTTTTCATAAATTGAACATATTTACATTTTAAATAAGTAAAATTTATTTACATTAAAAAATTTATTTTATAAGTGAAGATATTATTTATGTCAAATAATTACTAGTTCAAAGTTTACAAATGTCTACAAAAATCTTGCAAAAAGTCCACAAAAATCCATGGAATTCTTTTTACAAATCTTTGAAAGTCTATAAAAGTAAATAAAATCTATCAAATCTACGAAAATATATAATTTTAAAAAAGTAATTGAAAGTCATTAAATCTCTATATCGAATATACCCCACTAAAATATTGATTTTCCCTCTTCTACGAATCTTTTTTTAGGCACCTTCCCTCCTATTCTCTATCATTATCTCTTTTCTCATATTCTACATTATTTTCTTTCTTATGCTTTCTTCTACATATCTTTCATAACGAAAAAGAAAATAGTCTGATATCATTTGCTTATCCCGGGTTACGATTATATGTATAATTTCTGTTATTTGTTTACTTTTGATCATTTATGTTATTTTTGTTCATTTGTCTGTAAACTATGTGAAAAAGTGAAAAAAAAGTAGAAGAAGTGAATTGCTTTTATATTTATTTATTTTTTTAAAGAGTAAGATAAGTACTGATGTTATAGTGATGAAGGTTCTTGAATTTTAATATTTTATTGATTTAAGACAAATTATTGATTTTTTGACGCCCTCCTTTATTTTCATGGCTTATTTGAGAATCACTTTCTAACGAAACAGATTTTGGGCGTGGATACGCAATATTCTCTTTGGTTATAACATAATTCAGCTAAATTTTTCTATCATATACTAGAGTTTTTATAAAATGATCCTGGAGTTCTATGTGCCTCATTTTTCTATGGAAGTCTGTATTTTTAGTCATATCTATTATAGACATGCTGTAAGAAAAATTGAACTGCCAGTCGAATTTTGTGATGAATTTTCAAGAATTGTTCTCAGCAAAATTGCTTCACAAACTACATTAATAGCTGCAAGCCGTACAGTAGTCCTTGTTATCGTAAAATTTTTTAAGATATTTTTTTCAGAATTATCAAATAATAAAATAAATTTTGTATTAGTTTTTTTTTAGAAAAAAAAGTTCATACATGAAATGCATAGATAATTTTAATTTTATTTTCAATTTTTTTTTTATTTTGAGTGATGCATTTTTTACTTAATAATATACTTCTTTCTTTTTTTCTACAAGAAAATGACGTAGGTCATTGTGTTGTTCCGATATGATGGAAAATGGAAAAATAATGAGCGAGAAGAACCTGAATGGTGCTCGGGGTTGAAAGATCAACCATGTCGCTGAAGTAACCATGTCAATGCTGAAAGATCAAGTATACGTGAATTGTGGCTTGAACAAAAGTGAGGTTGAATTAAAATTCAGTTACTCAACACATATTTGTGATCATATTCTTGGTCCGATATATTTAAGAAGTGAAAAGTGTCTGTTGACCTATCTATTGCTTGGTGATACACATCATAGGCTTTTACTTCAAGTGGAAATTGAGAAGAAAGTTCAAGTTATTTGTGACAATAATGTTGATAATGAATATTCACATGGTCATGATGATTCTGGTGGTTCTAAATTTCATATACACATCGATAACAATTGTCATGATGATTCTGTTGATTCTGAATTCAGTATACATCGAGATAATGATCGTGGTGGTAATATTTGTGATGATCTCGGTGATTATGCTAATGGTGAAGAACTTTATAGAGATGAACACTTTGATGGCGTCTTTATAGTAAGTAATGATGCAGTCGTAGAGTTAAATAGAAGAACATGTCGTTGTCGAGTTTTCGATATTGATAGACTTCCGTGTGCACATGATATTGCTGCTGCTGGTCACCATAGTATAGACATATATGAATTGTGCTCACATTATTATACCACGAATGTATGGGTTTTGGCATATACGGAAACTATTTATTTTATTCCCCCCTCTGAAGAATGGAACATGCCTGCTGGCATTGATTCTCTGATTGTACTACCTCCTAAGGTTAGAGTTAACAAAGGGAGAACAAAGAAAAAGGTGATTCCTTCCGTTGGTTAATTTAAAAGTAGAAAGATGAAATCAATAGTTTAATATATGTATTTAATTTTTTAATTATTGTTAAGCCAATTTTGGAACTTACACGTTCATATTTTTCCTTTGTTTCAATGACATGTTCCTTTGACATTTGAGCTAATGGGGAAGAACATACATGCTGGAAATTGTTATTTTTTTTCAATTTCTTTGGTATTTTTGGCATCTTTATTAAATAAGCCAACCAAATACTTCATTGCATCCTAATTTTTTTTTCTTTTTTTCTCTATTTAAATGAAAACTTGAAAATGATTATCTTATACGTTTTGTATGGTATATCGTAAACAAAAGAACAAAACATCATTTGTGATTCTAGTCCGTTTTTTTTTCAAAACATATCTGCTGACATTTGTAATTTTTTTCAAATTTTAAACAAAAGCATTCGTTTCTTATTAGATTTATGTCAAAATGATTTTCTTATTGCATTTAAAGAAAAAGCAATAAATTAATTAAAAAAATAAAATCATATATCTTTTATTGGATTTATGTGAAAGGGTAAAGAAGTAACAACTACCTAATTAAAAAAATAAGGTCATATGTCTAAGTGAGAATCAAATGAAGGTTATATTTTTTAATATATCGGAGAGATGGGAGCTGCTATCCGAAGGAGGTAGGTGGGGGTGGATTTGGGCTTGGCTTGTGTTGACGGCGGGATTGCAATTATTGCCTTCCATCAGGTAATTCTTGCATTTTTTCTGATTCTTTTGGTTTGATGGATGTGTGTTTAAGTTTCATTAATCATGAGACTGATGGGCTTTTCTTGTAGTATCGCCATCTTGTTATTGTGGAAGAGTGCATCGCTGGGACTCTAAAGTGTCTTTGACATATTTTTTTAGAAAAAAATTCTGCTATCATCGGTTTCCTTTCCTTTTTTTTGTGTTTGTTGTCTATATTTATATTATTGTTTTGGTTTTATACTTTGTGCTTGTAAAGGGGACGGTTTAAAGTATTTTCTTGAAATTTAGTTTGGCTATAATTGTGGCAAGTTATTGCATAATTGGAGCAACTCTAGGCTTCTTTTTAAGCAATCAGACATGTCAATCCAATTTAGTAGCTGAGGATCAAGGTTTGTGAATTCGAAATATAATTTCTTTTAAATTTGTGAATGATTTCTGTCAAATCCAAGTTAAAAGCTCAGTTTCAGCATAAGATGTTTTTGCTTTTTTTGATAATGCATAAATGGAATGCGTGAATATTTTCCTGAGGTTGTGAACCTTAAAATATTGAGGTGAAAGATTTATCTAGGTTTGTTTGGTTAGAGATCATTATTTTCTTGTACGAGTAATGATTCTCCATGAAGCAATTTTTTTTGCATGAAATCACTGATGCAATTCCATTTATAGTCACTGCAAATTACATGGAGTTGCTAGCTGTTCTTGTTGGATGGTGAGTTCTGAGGTCTTGAATGTGAATGACGCGCAAAACTGACAACTTTGTCATGCAGCTAGTTGATGAGTATTGATACATGTTAGCGTGTGTATTCTGTTATTGTTTGTTAGGATTAGATTTAGTCTTATCGGTAGATAACAATCGATCTTATCTATTATGAGTTTGTTATATCTCTTAGGATTATGTATCTAGGTTTGTTACATAGTTTTTTATATATAAATGTTGTAAACTCCTGTCGATATAGAAGAGTTTTTTCGTGTAAGCACACAATCGTGCCTCTTTATTCTTCGCATCCTTTTTACTTTCATGGTATCAGAGCCAGAGGCGATTCCTTTGAATTACGAACAATGAATTCCATCGCTCTCATGGCCGGCGTATCTGGAGGAAATGATTCAGAGGTTGTATCGGAAACCTCTATACCTAATTCCCTCGTAACTCCAACTACCTTGCATTCCGATAACTCCTTTTCCGGTGCCATCACTGCCTACAAACTTAATGGCCGCAACTTTGTTCCCTGGTCTCGATCTGTCCAGATGGTCATTCGTGGCAAAGGGAAGTTCGGATATCTTGATGGATCGATCCCTTCCCCTCCTGTGGAGGACCCTTCATTTGCTGCTTGGGACATCCAGAACTCTCTGGTCATGTCCTGGCTCATCCACTCCATGGAAAATAGGATTGGAGAACTTTATCTCATGTACGGGACTGCTTCCGCCATTTGGGACGCAGTCAAACGGGCTTATTCAGACCTCGAAGACTCGTCTCAGATGTTCGCTTTAAGAACGAGAGCTCGCGACCTCCGTCAAGCCGATGGCTTTGTCTCTGATTATTATCATTCCCTCACTCGTGTCTGGCAGGAATTAGATTTGTTCCAACCTCAAGATTGGAAGGACCCGGCTGATGCACGCCT
This sequence comes from Primulina eburnea, assembly GCF_022965805.1. Taxonomy (NCBI): domain Eukaryota; kingdom Viridiplantae; phylum Streptophyta; class Magnoliopsida; order Lamiales; family Gesneriaceae; genus Primulina; species Primulina eburnea. The sequence continues at coordinate 359,372 of NW_027331215.1, forward strand.
CCATAGTCGCATACTAGAGAAGGAGCGCACATATGATTTTCTTGCTGGTCTCAACCCCTCTTTAGATGAAGTGCGTGATCGAATTCTCGGTGTGAAACCTTTGCCATCTTTCGATGAGATTTTCGCTGAAGTACGTCGCGAGGAACATCGCAAATCTGTAATGCTTGGCCCCAATGTATCTTCGTTAGTTGATTCATCGGCTATGGCAGCTCGGGCAAGTGATGAGAAAGGCAAGAAACCATCAACTTGGTGTGATCACTGTCACAAACCGTATCACACAAAATCTAAATGCTGGAAACTACATGGGAAGCCTGCCAATTGGGTTCCTAAGCATATGCGCGACAATTCTGGTCACATACCATCTGCACAGGCCGCAATAACTCCACCGCCTCCTGCCCTCTTCACTGATGCTCAGCTGGATCAATTGAACAAAATTTTCGCATCTGCTCATACTGCCTCTTTTATGGCTTCCACTGGTAAACCTTTAAACTCAAGTTCTGACCCATCAAAAGGCCCATGGTTACTTGACTCAGGCGCCTCTGATCATATGACGGGTAACAAAGAATTTTTTACTAGTTTTTCTCCGAGCATGTTTTCGCGCACTGTTAAGATAGCTGATGGATCGTCCTTGTGCATTCATGGGATTGGTTCAGTATCCCTCGGGCCCTCATTATGCTTGAAAAATGTTCTTTATATACCTGGTTTCTCATGTAACCTATTATCCATCAGCAAGCTGACAATGGACCAGAATTGTAATGCTATTTTCTCACCTTCACGATGTTTTTTTCAGGACCAGAGATCGGGCCAAGTGATTGGGAATGCTGAGGAATGCTCGGGTCTCTACTATTTTCAGCAAGGTGATTTCTTTAAAAATAAACATCTGGCAGCCGTTGGATCCTCCTCTACCCTCTCTAGGCGTCAACAAATAAAGCTCCTTCATTGTCGTTTAGGTCATCCAAGTTTTCAATATTTGCAGAGATTGTATCCCACATTATTCTTGAATAATGAACGATTTGATTGTGATATTTGTCAACTTGCAAAACACAAAAAAAATCCTTTTTCAGCTCAACCATACCAGTCCTCACATCCTTTTTCGCTTATTCATAGCGATTTGTGGGGACCTTCGAGGATTGCATCCCACTCAAACAAAAGATGGTTTATTACATTTACTGATGACCACTCTCGTGTATCTTGGGTTTATTTACTCAAAGAAAAATCGGAGGCCCCAACCATATTTTTCTCCTTTTATACCATGGTCAAAAATCAATTTAACACAACCATTAAAGTGCTTCGCACTGACAATGGCACTGAGTACTTCAACTCTGTCATGAATGCTTTTATCACAAAACATGGTATGTTACATCAAAGCTCTTGTGTTGACTCACCTCAACAAAATGGAATCTCCGAGCGAAAAAACCGTCATCTTCTCGAAGTTGCACGCACACTGTTATTCACCGCTAATGTTACTAAACATTTTTGGGGGGATGCAATCTTAACTGCGTGTTATCTGATTAATCGCCAACCATCAAAAGTCCTTGGTTTCAATACACCATTGTCGACCCTTCTTAGATCCTTTCCAAATTCACGTATATACTCTGAACTACACCTTAGGGTATTTGGGTGTAAGGCATTTATCCACAACACCTGTCCCACTAAGAGCAAACTTGACCCCCGGGCATTACCTTGTATTTTTCTAGGATACTCTTCCACACGAAAGGGATATCGTGTGTTTTGTCCGTCTACAAAAAAATATTTAATTTCACACAATGTCACATTCTTTGAAAATCAAGCTTTTTATCCCATAAATCAGCTTCAGGGGGGGATAGTGAGTGGCGCTACTTTCTGGGAAAATACAGCAACAGATCATGAGATCTTCTGGGATTCAAATCACCCTCCAACAGTGGACTGGGAGTTTCTACTGACAAACACTCCTGATCCTAGTATATCAGCACCAACTCCACCAAATATTACCCAAATGCCACCAAATCTTCCTCCAAATCCAATTAACAATACCAAAATACAGCCATATGACAGGTGCTACGAAAGAAGAAAAAACCTGCAGCAAATAGAAGAACCCGACACCTCTCATGACCAAGCACAACTCTCGGTCCCTGGTAAGGATCTAACACTCTCTGAAATTGACATTCCTATAGCATTACGAAAAGGAAAACGTGCATGCACTAACCATCCCATTTCAGATTTTCTCGGTTATGCACACTTGTCTCAAGCTATGCAGGTCTTTGTATCTCAACTAGCCAACACAGAAATTCCTAAGAACTTTGAGGAAGCATGGTGTGATAACAGGTGGAAACAAGCTATTTTAAATGAAATGGAGGCTCTTGAGAAGAATGAAACTTGGACAATTGTTCAGAAACCACAAGATAAAAAATCAGTAGGCTGCAAATGGGTATTTACCATCAAATACAATTCAGATGGAACTGTTGAGCGACACAAAGCAAGACTCGTCGCAAAGGGATACACTCAAACCCAAGGTATCGACTTCCAAGAAACCTTTGCTCCCGTGGCAAAAATAAATTCCATACGTATTCTCTTGTCTCTCGCAGTTAACCTTGATTGGCCCCTTCTACAACTTGATGTGAAAAACGCTTTTTTAAATGGGGAATTAGAAGAAGAAGTTTACATGGATCTACCTCCTGGGTTCAACACCAACCACAACCAAGGTAATTCGTGTAGGTTGAAGAAGTCCTTATACGGACTCAAGCAGTCGCCAAGAGCTTGGTTTGGGAGATTCATGAAATTTGTCCAAAGACAAGGTTTCAAGCGGACCCAAGTTGATCACACGCTGTTCTACAAACGACAGTCAACCGGTATCACTATTTTAATAGTCTATGTTGATGATATTGTTTTAACCGGTGATGACAAATTCGAGATGCAGAGAATTAAAGCTGAATTAGCCAGGGAATTTGATATGAAGGACCTCGGTAATCTCAGATTTTTTCTTGGAATGGAGATCGCTAGGAACAAGGACTCCATCTCAGTGTCTCAACGTAAATACACTCTCGACCTATTGAAAGAAACTGGCATGTTAGGCTCAAAACCAGCTGATACTCCCATGGACGCAAATCTGAAATTGGTGATTAACTCAGATGACAAACAGGTTGACAAGGGCAGTTATCAACGGCTAGTGGACAAGCTGATTCATCTCTCACATACACGCCCGGATATTGGGTTTGCAGTTAGTTGTGTTAGTCAATTTATGCACTCTCCTTCAGAAACACATATGAGGGCCCTCTACAGAATTCTTAGGTACCTAAAAGGGAATCCGGGAAGAGGCCTCTTATTTCGAAGGAACGAAAGCAGAGATATACAGATGTTTGTTGATGCTGACTATGCTGGATCTCCAATAGATCGACGATCTACATCTGGATATTGCTCTTTTGTATGGGGGAATCTGGTTACGTGGCGTAGTAAGAAACAAAACGTTGTAGCTAGAAGTAGTGCTGAGGCCGAACTACGATCAGTAGCTCTTGGAACATGCGAAGGCTTATGGATAAAAATGTTCTTGAAAGAACTTGAGCTGGAAGCTATAGGACCCATTCAAGAATTCTGCGACAACAATGCAGCAATCTCCATCATCCACAATCCAGTTCACCATGACAAGATTAAGCACGTAGAGGTTGACAGACACTTCATCAAAGAAAAGATAGACCAAGGGATTTTAACAGTAAAACACATCCCCACCGAAGAACAGACAGCCGACATCTTAACCAAAGCTTTGTTCAAGCCAACGTTCCAAAAATTTGTAACCAAGCTTGGAATGCACAACCTGTACAGTCCAGCTTGAGGGGGGGTGTTAGCGTGTGTATTCTGTTATTGTTTGTTAGGATTAGATTTAGTCTTATCGGTAGATAACAATCGATCTTATCTATTATGAGTTTGTTATATCTCTTAGGATTATGTATCTAGGTTTGTTACATAGTTTTTTATATATAAAGGTTGTAAACTCCTGTCGATATAGAAGAGTTTTTTCGTGTAAGCACACAATCGTGCCTCTTTATTCTTCGCATCCTTTTTACTTTCAATACAGTTGCTCAACAAGTTATTCTTGCCATTTTTTGATGATGTTACTGTCACATTGTAAAATATGCCTATTGTGTTAGCAACGTGATTAATGAGTGCACCAGTGGAAACATTTAAATATAATTTCTCGTGGTAAGACTTTTTTTATTATCGGTATTTATTTGCTAGTTGTTTGCAACATTTTAGTAAAGTGTTTTTGGTTTTATGGGTGCAAGCTTCTGAAGATTTATATGATGTTGAATATTCTTTTGCTATATTTACTACTGGTTGCTGCGTTTTAATCTTCTCTATCAACAATAGTGATGTTTTTTCAGCATTCAAATGAAATGATAAACTTCAGTATTGATTTCTGATTGGTTATTCCCTATCCATTGTTGCAGATGATAAGAATTCATTTAAGGAATTCACATCTTGGGTGGACCGCCCAAAAGGTATGCAGTTACTTCACTTGTATAAACCCCTTGGTTACTAATCCTTTTGGCAATAACATGCAATTTGTATACGCTACCACAAAAAATGGTTTCTCTAAGTTACTGGGTACCATGTGTTAAATGGGAATCGGTAATTTTGTTTTACTTTGTGAGTGCTTTACTCAATCACTTCACTTTTATCACAATCACCTCAGTGATTGTCTGCTCCTAACTACAAACTCTCATTGTTCAATGTTTTATAGGTGCCACCCTATACCTTGTTTTTCTAATGCGGAAATGCTATTTTTTTTTGCGTTGTGGTTGAGATATTGGGATATGATCTAAGGTTTCATGGCGCAAAATTAGCTGAACTTTTGTTTTGTTCGAGTCTCTCTGATATTTCTTTAAAATGTCAGGTCTTTCATCTACTGATTGGAACATCAAATTTTGGTGAGAATTACTGGTTTTTTATTATTGTCATTTCAGAGGCCTTTGCTTTATTAGATTCTATATTAGCTCTTTGATTGCGGTCATCTGTTTGCTTTTTCATTAGTCCTCATTGACAATGTACTGTAAGATATTTAGGTCCCCTTTTATTTCTATCGCAGTTGTATGCCCTTGATGTGGTTTTCTTTAAAAAGTTGTGACAAGTAAAAAATGAATTATGTCGAACTTGTAACTGCAACCAGACCACTGCTTGCTTGGAGTTCCCTTGACGATTACATTTTTATGTTACTGCCTGCTATGATCATGGTTTTCATTGGATTCTACACATGTTTTATAATAGATTTACTTCATTTGCTTTTGCATTGTTGTTGACTACCAGTTTTCAAGTAGCTTTCTTGTTTGGCCTTTTTTTGCTAAATTGAATTGGAAATTATTCGGCAGGTTATTTGCTTTATTTTGGGTTAACTCCCTCGCTGCTTGTAAGGATTGGCTTTTCTGGTCACAGTCTTGTGTTTTCATTATGATGGGTATGCAGGTTACAACTTACAAGGCTGTTATTTGGATTCTAAATTTTTACATGTACGTGGTTACCCTATGTGGGTATTTAACCTAGAGATATTATTTGTTTGCAGCTTTTCCCAAAATTTTGTTTGTTGCGGCATTTCTTCTACTCTTGTCATTTTGGTAATTTCTTTTTCGAGGGAATGTATATAATAGTGTCTGATACATTCATAATCTGGCGTTTTGCTCTTGCATGTGTGACTAATGCAGTGTCTATATAAAAAAAGACAAGTGTCATATTAAATATGTTTTTCATGATTTCCCATGTCTTCTGTTTTTAATAATATATGCAATACATTAAGTTGAATTATGTTTATCTCAATGGGTAAATCTCACATTTGCACAAAAACCTAGCTTTTTGAATACGCTGACCAACCATTATCGTCTTAGTATATGAAGAGTTTGCATTTCACTACAGATCGGTCTTAGTTGAAACTTGTGACTTACAGGGTGGACCTTTGCCATCAAACAAATGATGATGAAGAAGAATGTAGCTCCAGAGAAGCCCTACTGGAGAAGATCAGTAAAACTGATTATAGTGCCAGTAGTTGCTGCAATTTTTGCACCTTTCGGTTTATTGAAATAGGAAGTCGGCAAAAAGTTGTGATTCTGGTACAGATACAGTTTTTCGCTTGTGTTAGCCGTCATTTTTCAAGAAAAACTCTTTGGTATTAATATTTTATCTTATCCAATAACAAATTTCGACCAGGTTACTGTTTTAGTCACTGCAATTATGGTTGCATCTTCGTTGCTGATATGGATTGGGATGGGAAAGAATCCTATTGACTCCGTAGTTGTGGCTCAGGCATGTATGCCTTTCATCTTTGTTATCCTCTCTTACGTGTACTGATTAATTAGACTATGTTATACTCCTCTCTTGCTTTATTATGATGCTGATTGTAAAGAATTGCCTGCATCTCAAGTAAAATGATCATTCTGTTCCCTGGACATAAGAGAAAAAGAGGGGGGGGAACTAAAGGGGGCGTTTATGAGAAGTTTTTGAAACTTTATATTTAATTTTCTAAAAACTGAAGTCTTGTACCTGCTCTCTGTCTTATGTTATGACTGTTCTTTGGTTTTATTTCTTGCAAATTTTATTTCTGGACAAGTTTAACAGAAATGATCTCCTGAGGCTGCCCTGTACTGAACACTGGCATCAAACTGTGCTAGCTTGATTGATTATTTCATTTGAAAGTAGATGCTCACAGAGACTAGTTTCATATTTGTTTCTGTTGTTAATGTTTAAATGGAAATATAACACATCTCTATCTCTCTTTAATTTCTTTGGGAATCAAGGATTGACAAATGGAGATTTGTAAACATCTTGCAGGTGTATGTAGATCTCATTTCGATATCAGTTCTTTTACTGGGAATTGCCTTGGCATGCTATGGTAAGCACCTATAGTACCAACCTTTATTTTTCACATTTGTCTTTCTTTCTGCAAGTTCTAGAGATAATATGGATAGTAATTTTCTATATACCTTATGCATCTAATATATGAAAAATTAGCTAATACAAGCGTAATCCAAAGCCGCTTTTTTACAAGTTGGGGAAATTGGGCGCAGCGGGATAAATGGAATCCATACATTTGAAGTTGTTATATATGCTGCAAATCTCATATTTGTGGATCATTATTTACTATGATTTTATCTTAAAATTTAATATATTTATTTCTTGAGAGGAAGAAGAGGGAGGGATGGAGAAGACATCTCAAATATCTGATTAATAAAATTAGTGGTCCGTGTAACTTGACTATTTTTAAAATACATGAGCATGCTTCTTCACCATACAAAAACAAACTCTTGTTTTTCTTTTTACGTTATATGTTCACTGCATGTTATGTTCACTGCATGTAAGCCTCTCTCTATATATATTCATTAGACATCTTTGGTCTGTAGCGCTTGTATTGTTCCTGAAAATGATCAGAAAAGTGAGATCCGAACGGTCTTCATCAGAAATGTGGAAGGTAGCTACTCAAATCTTATTCACAAACTAGCAATAGGTTCGCCATGCTAATAAATAACCCTTTGTACATGTTGAATTTTGAGAAAGTTGTGACTTGAAATGTAATTGGAGTAAAAGTTATTTGAATGAGAATTTTCTTATAGTTTTGAATGTCTTAATTTATTTTTTGTGAATGAACGAACGGCTTGATTATGTATCCATTCATTTGTATCTTTGTGATGATTTTAGTGATAATCCAATTGTTTTCTCATAATATTTTGTTGCACTCTTCTACATACGTACAGGTTGCTGGTTTGGCCATTGTATGTGTTGTCAGGTTTTACATCGAGTGCTTCTGTTGCTCTTGCTACAAATATTCCTGTAAGTTCTTGTTAGTTGTTACGTTGATATTTCTAAGTTAATTTCTGTGAAGGTAGCATTCTATGTACAGCAGCTGTTGTATCACTGGCATGGGAAACAGATGGATGGCCTCTATACAGCTCGTCTGCAGGATTTGTATTTATTTCATAGGTAGAGGTTTTATTCCAGGTTCATCAGTGCCCTCAGCCTTCATCCTATTTGAGATGAGAGAGCTACCACCTCCGCTCACTACTAAAGAATAAGAGGAATCGAGAACGTTGGCTTTTATTAGCGATGGTTCAGTGACGACCCACCCACAACACTGGATTACTTCGACAATTGTGCAGAATCAGGTTCTGATAATGACTTAATTATGGCTTCTTTATGTGTTGTGTTATGTTAGATGGAATGATATTTCGGCGAATTGTGCTCAACACTGTTGGAGGTTGTCTCTCGGTCAAGTTTGAAAGGAATATTGTATTCCAAATCCATTTTAGATATTATTTTGATTTTGCACTCTAGACAAATTTAATAGATTTAATTTTCCCGATATTTATTATATCCTATCATTAGGAATGATTCAATATAGTTGGAAAATTATCTATAAGATATAAGGTATGGTATCTAAATTGAAGTTTGATTCCTATTAAACTCTAGTTTCCTTGTTTATAGGTGTGAAGGATCTATGAAGATCTAGGTCAAAAGAGAGACAATATATACAAGGGTCCATTCTCAATACGATGTGATCGACGGCCGCAGGAGTGTTTACTTGTGAAGACTTGCGTACAAAGCACGTGAGTTCGTCAGTCAAGTGACTGTGTTGCTGTTTGGTGTTTCATACACTCAAGAACAACACTGACGCAGAGTGTTGATCGAAGAGTGAATTCAGTTGATTTTAAGCAAAACGGTTTTATTTTATGCATCTAGTTTTTAGGTGGTTTATTTTGATGCATGTTTAATTCCTTAGAGTGTCAAGGGAATTGATTTTGATTTTTTTTACTAGGATTGTTTTGGTGTAAACGATTGATATAATTGTTCTAGTGAATTTTTGTCATGAGGCGTTGCACAAGTATTTATATACTTGTGCATAAGTGAAATTCAAGCATTCATTTGTTGACGTTACGTCCATATTAAATGACAAATTTCCGCTTCTGTGTTGTGTGACGTGTTGACAACACTGAGCACAACACTCAATTCTGACATACAAGTTTGTAATATTTATTTCCTGACAATTAATGCGCAACAATTCCTTCAAGTGGTATCAGAGCCATCACTTGATACACTAAGTGTTTGATTCTGGTTTATTACTGTTTACAGGAAATACACTAATAGCTTGATGGATCCACTAGTGTCTAACACGGTTTTTAGACCACCAGTCCTAGATGGTTCGAACTATGCTCTCTGGAAAGTCAAGATGAGAATGTACATCAAGTCTACAGAAGAAAGGGCATGGCAACGAGTCTTAGATGGTTGGTCCCCACCAAAGATAGTTGATGATGATGGAGACAGTCGAAGCAAACCTGAGAGTTCCTGGTCAAATGATGAAGTTCAAACCTCGAACTTCAACTCCAAGGCGCTAAATGCTATATTCACCTCTGTTGATATCAACATGTTCAGTCTCATCACCAACTGCATTTCCGCCAAAGAAGCCTGGGATATTCTTCAAAAGCACTGCGAAGGATCTGAGAGTGTTCGCAGAACCAAACTCAGGATGCTGACATCTAAATTTGAAAGTTTAAGGATGGAGGAAAACGAGACTATTATGGAATATGATTGGAGATTGCGTGAGATAGCAAATGAGGCCTTTAGTTTCGGTGATTTTATGTCAAATGAAAGACTGGTTAGCAAGGTCGTGAGATCTCTTCCTGAGCGTTTTAATATCAAAATATGTGCTATTGACGAATCCAAGGACACCTCTAAGCTTAATCTGTAGGAGCTAATCAACTCTCTCAGAACATTTGAGATGAATCTAGACCAACAGAAAAGAGATACTGGGAAGACTGTTGCCTTACAAACTACGGATGATTCTGTGAATAATCTAATTCTGTTGCCTTAATCACAAAAAAATTTGGTGGCTACCTAAAAATAATGAGAGATAAGAAGAAGATTGTATCAACATCAAGACCACAATTTGTTCCTTATGAAAGAAATAAAATAACTGCATCAACACAAGGGAATTTCAGTTCGAGAAATGATTCATCAGCTCGAACAGAAACAAAGAAACTTGATTCAGTCCAATGTAGAGAATGCTCTGGATTTGGTCATTACGCAAATGAGTGCGCAAATCGGCTTCGTAAAAACAAAAATATGGCAGCTACACTGAGTGATGAGGATCCTGATGATGATTTTGAAACCAAGGAAGGAGATGATTGCACCTCTTTATCTGATGTCTAGGATAAAACCTAAAAACTGCAGGTCAATCTCTTTGGTGTTGCCGCTGGTGTTGCAACACCAGGGCGCAACACTGCGTTAGAATCACTGTGTCTCAATGCCAACTCTCTGGAAGTTTCAGAAGCTCACAAAATTAAGGAATCTGACCAAGAAGAGCTTTCTATTGAAATTGTCCAAAGGATGTATGAAGAACTCTATGATGACTGGCTCGAAAAATATAAGGCTTACTCATTACTGTCAAAAGAAAACACTGAGTTGAAGAACAACTTGTCTCGTCTAGAAGTTTTGTTAAGCAGAAAGGATCTTGAACTGAGTAAAGTCAAAGATGATTTTGAGAAAGCATAAAAAACTCTTGCCAAATTCAATACAAGCTCATCAAAACTTGACGCAGTACTGACTATGGGAAAGGACAGCAGATCTGGACTTGGTTATGTTCCATGTATGTATGAACATGGTGAGTCGTCTGACTCCAGTGTGAGGACCACAGTATTTGTAAAGGGTGCAGGAGTCGATGCTGTCACTAAAACAGAAAATTCACCAATAAATACTGCACAAAGCTCAAAGCTGGTCTCTGAACAGACGCTGAAAACATCCAGTTCAGGCTCCTCACCACCAAAAATTCATTCCTCTGCAAAGATGGCTCAAAGCAAGATGCATGTATCAATCTCAAATCCAAGCAACGAAAGCATCATTTCATCTGTCACTACTGTCGTAAGACTGGGCACATCAAACCTTTCTGCTACAAACTCAGAACTGACTATCTCAGGTGGCATACAAATCAGGTGTTGCATAAGGTGTTGTCCAACACCATGTCCAACATCACTTCCAAAAGTTCTTCCACTAAAAAAATTTGGGTACCAAAAACAGTTATACAATGCAATGTCATTTATACATCACTGAAAACTAATATTGCAGGTGCATGGTACTTTGACAGTGGGTGTTCCCGTCACATGACAGGATCTAAAAAACACCTCATTGATTATTCTGAACTAAAAAGTGGACGTGTAACTTATGGAGGTGGTGCCAAAGGGAGAATTGTAGGCAAAGGAACCCTAAATATTGATGGGCTTCCCATGCTTCACAATGTCTTACATGTTGAAGGACTTAACTCGAATTTAATAAGCATAAGTCAACTTTGTGATGATGACTTACATGTGAGATTCAACAAAAATAATTGTGAAGTTTTTAATGATGAAAATGTTTGTGTTATGACAGGAACACGGTCTGCTGATAATTGCTATCTTGTGGGAGATAGTGATGATTGTCGAAGTGCCAAGGTAAGCAATCTGAGTCTATGGCATCAGAAACTGGGTCATGTGAGCTTCAAAACCTTGAAAAATCTCTGTAAGTATGAAGCTGTGAGAGGTATGCCTAATTTATGTTCTGATAATGCATATATTTGTGGATCATGTCAAAAAGGGAAACAAACCCATGTTGATCACCCGGTGTTGCAACACTTTGGGACAACACGTTGTCTTGAACTTCTACACATGGATCTAATGGGTCCAATGGATGTTGAAAGCTTGGGAGGTAAGAAATACTCACTCGTTTGTGTTGATGATTTTTCCCATTTCTCCTGGATAAGTTTTATAAGAGAAAAATCGGATACGTTTGGGGTTTTCAAGAAACTGCATGCACGTATAACCAACTTGCATGATGAGAAAGTTGCCAGAATTCGAACTGATCATGGGAAAGAATTTGAAAATTCTCTCTTTACTTCCCTATGTGAAAAGAAAGGATTCTCTCATGAATTTTCTGCTCCTAAAACTCCCCAACAAAATGGTATAGCCGAAAGGAAGAATCGAACTCTTCAAGAAATGGCACGAGTCATGCTGAGCTCAAAAAATGTGTCTAAAAGGTTTTGGGCTGAAGCCTTGAACACGGCTTGTCACATTTCTAATCGTGTGTTTCTAAGAAGTGGATCTACTATGACCTCCTATGAAATCATCATGGGGAGGAAACCAAACCTCAAATACTTTCATGTTTTCGGATGTATTTGCCATGTCCTAAATGATCGAGAACATCTCGTGAAATTCGATTCCAAAAGTGATAAGTGTCTGTTCCTTGGATATTCAATGAATAGTCGAGCTTTTCGTGTGTTTAACTTAAGAACAAGAACTATCATTGAATCTATTAATGTCGTTTTTGATGATCTTGCAGGACTAACAGGAAAATCTAAAGAGGGTGATATTGAGGAACTGTTGGATTCAAGTGAGCCTTCAACCAGCATTGGTGTTGAGGTTAGTGTTGAGACCAATGAAGCAACACCATGTACAACACCGTCAATAAACAGATCCGAAACCATGGAAAATGAAAACGACGACGATGATGGGGTAATACACAATGAAAGAAGAGACATTCCCATCAAAATTCAAAAGGATCACCCATCGTCACAAATCATTGGTGAAATACATGAGGAGGTGCAAACAAGGAAAAAGGAGAATGTTGACTACCGGAAAATGATTGGATTAGTGTGTATGAACTCCACATTCGCCCAGGTAAGCCACTCATGCTTTGTGTCTACAATTGAACCTAAAAATGTGAATGAGGCCCTTAAGGATGAATTTTGGATTAATGCCATGCATGAAGAACTAGAACAATTTGTTAGCAATGATGTGTGGGAATTAGTTCCCAGACCTTCGAACGTCAATGTTATTGGATCAAAATGGATATTCAAAAATAAAACAGATGAATCTGATAACATTATTCGAAATAAGACACGATTGGTAGCTCAAGGGTATACACAGGTTGAGGGGGTGGATTTCGATGAAACCTTCACACCTGTGGCACGAATGGAGTCTGTCCGATTGTTACTTGTTGTTGCATGTCATATGCGTATTAAATTGTATCAAATGGATGTGAAAAGCACGTTCTTGAATGGCATTTTACGTGAAGAAGCGTATATCTGTCAACCTAAAGGATTTGAAGATCCTCACCACATGGACCATGTCTACAAACTGAAAAAGGCACTATATGGACTGAAACATGCTCCACGGGCTTGGTACGACAGGTTAGCTGACTATCTGATAGACTTGGGGTTCAAACGAGGTGAGGTTGACAAAATCCTTTTTATTCAACAACAAAATAATGATATTTTGATTTGTCAAGTATATGTTGATGACATTGTTTTCGGTGCTTCATCCCAAATACTTGTGAGTAAGTTTGTGAACTGCATGGCATCTCAATTCGAAATGAGCATGGTAGGAGAATTAAATTTCTTTCTTGGATTGTAAGTTAAGCAATTGCATGATGGTATATTTCTGTGTCAGTCCAAGTATGCTAAAAATCTGATCAAAAAATTCTCTACTGACAGCTTAAAACATGTGAGGACACCTATGGGTTCAAGTGACAAGTTATCTAAGGATGGTGTTGCCGAGGGTGTTGGCAACACCATGTATCGTAGCATAATTGGGAGTCTTCTGTACTTAACAGCTACTAGACCCGATATTATGTTCAGTGTGTGCTTATGTGCTAGGTACCAGGCTGATCCAAAAATTTCGCACCTTAAATCTGTAAAATGTATACTAAGATACATTGCAGGTACACTAGAATTTGGGTTGTTGTACACTCATGACACAAACACAAACTTGGTAGGCTTTTCTGACTCTGATTGGGCGGGTGACTTAGATGATAGGAAAAGCACTTCGGGAGGGTGTTTTTATTTGGGAAATAACCTTGTATCGTGGGCTAGCAAGAAACAAAACTGTGTCTCCCTGTCCACAGCAGAATCTGAATATGTGGCAGCTGCAAACTGTTGCTCTCAACTTATGTGGATGAATCAAATGATCAATGATTATGGGTTTCATAGTGACATAATGATTGTGTATTGCGACAAATCTAGTACCATAGACAATTCTAAGAAACCTGTTCAACACTCTCGAACTAAACACATTGATATAAGACATCATTTTCTTCGAGACTTGGTTGAAAAAGGTATTATACGATTAGAGTTTGTCAGGACTGAAATCCAGCTGGCAGATATTTTCACGAAACCTCTGGATTTCGAGAGATTTTCAAATCTTCGGAAATCTCTCAGCATGTGTGTACTTTAAAAAACATTTGTTCCGTGTTGTCCATGGTGTTGACAACACCAGTGACAACACCCATTTTTGCATGACTATTTTTAGGATGCTAGGCATACTGCATAATCATAAACATCCTATTTTTTTTTTGGGTAATGTCTGAACAGTGACGGCAATTTCTGAAAGGTACTCTCCGAGTGTTCATACTTCCAATCAAATGTTGAGGAATATATTGTGCTCAATCCAAGGCATCGAGTAGTTGAGGATGTTCCTAGAAATCGTGATCTTGTCCAATGTGAAAAAGTGACTTGGAAAAGGTGAGCATAAGGAGAAAAACAGAAAAGAGGCAAAAAAAATTTGTTTAGAAGAAAATGGAAAAAGCTACCTAGAAGAGTCCATTGAAGATCGTTCTTCTAGTGTGGAAGCTGCCACTTCTAAGTAAAAATAATAATGGAAAAAGCTACCTAGGGGAGTCCATTGAAGACTGTTATTCTAGAGTGGGAGCTACCATTTCTGAAACAAAAGGAAAATTTTTTTTGGAAGTTTGAATCTAACTCAGTGGTGTTGCCAGAAGTGTTGCCAACACCAAGTTCAGACACTGCACAAAATTATAAACTGCCTGACATTTTCTGAGAAATCATCTTATTGTAGGCATATGTAAGTCATGCATATTTTTTGTGTCGTGAACTTATCATGTTCAGTGACATATCAGTGTTGACTCATGACGATTGATAGAAACTTTAATTGACCTTGCTCAAAAGGAGTGACGTCTTATGGATATGGGATGAACTCGAAGTGTTTTTGTTCAGGCTGGTCTTTAATGTTACTACGCCTTGAATTGTCCCGTACCGTTGGGTATAAGGAGTAAAAGTGCAATTTAGTAAGATAATTTCGAATATGGTAATAATTGAGTCCGATTTTTTTTTTCCGTTACTGTGCAACTTTCCAAAATTGAAATTTTTGTTACCGTTGATATGAGGGTTTATATTCCCACCTAATTAATTTCTGATCAATTTTTTCTTTGCTCGTTTCTTCAGATTTATCAAATTTGATCATTGCTCTCTGATTCATTCCGTAACAGTGAAAAATTGCTCTTCTCTATTTACTGTCTCACTCTCTCTCTCTGTCAAAACAAATGGCAGATCATCAATTCGATCCACAGAACATATGAAGTGAAATGAGGGCAAGTCAAGGTGTTTCTCCTCCGGCAACAACACCGCCAACAACACCACCGTCTGAGAACCCTCCTGAAAACCCATTGCAGATGGTGGCTGTTGACCCCAAAGCACTCCCGTTGGAAGAAATTCTCCCTGGAGAGCCTGGTAATCCATTGGATGCTGACAACCTAATAGACAAGGAGATTTATCGAAGGGTTTTTCCCACTCAACCTCCAGTTTTCGAAGGCAATCAAAGCGGCAAGCAGGTTACAGCCCTATCTTCGATGCGCCAAAGAAACCCAGAATGTCCACCTATTTTACACTTGATCCAGATTTTTCGTCCGGAGATGACTCAGATGATGACAATTTCGAGTTGGTCCATCGGAAGCGGTCATCTCGTACAAAGAAAACATCAGTCCCATCATCCTCATCCGCTCCTCCAACTGATAAGTCTTATGAGCCCTCTACCGAGGTATGTTTCTCTTTTGAGGATGAACAATCACTGGCTGACTTTATGAACAGTCTAAAAGCGACGAAAGGAGCGCAGACAGTGGGATCTTCTAAGGATGAAGGCACCCCAGTTATCCCTAAGGAGACTGAACCTAACCCTGAACCCACAGAATCAGTGAGTGACCCTGCTCCTGATGTTGAAGTTGAAGACCCTTCTGATGGTGTTGACACTGGTGTTGCAGATAATGTTGACAACACAGACTACAATCTTGCTCGTTCCTTCTCAACAAGATTTTACTCTGAGGCGGATGTTAGCAGATGGGCTCTGTATGCTCATCGTGAATTTATCGAAAAACGCAATATCGACTTTGAGGCATACGGAAGGTATAATGTCTCCACATTTTTGCAACAACGAAGGCTGAGTTCCACTGTTAATTCGGTCATGCCTTATGCTAGAAGACCAGTACTTGAATTCTACTGCAATTTGATCTCTGCTATTGGAGATGAGCGTTCAGTCAAGTACGGGAGAGTATTTGTTCGGGATAGTATTTACGATTTCTCTCCGTCCTCGATAAATGAATTTTACAGAACCCCATCAGAAGCTGATTTTGCTGACCTTCCTCACATTGACACTATCACCTCTGTGCTCACTGGCGGATTTATCTCTACATTTCCATACCTCCCTCAACGACTTTCTGCATCAAACCTTACTTCGTTTTACTCTGTGCTACACAAAACAACAATTCGAAACTGGACCCCATCTACAAACTCCACTGTGGTCACACGGCCACAAGCCATTGTATTGTTCTCTATAGGCACCGGGCGTCCTTTTAATTTTGGACAGTTGGTCTTCACCACTGTCATTCAGTTTGCTGAAGGCCAGATGAAGTCAGTGAAATTGTCCTTTCCCTCTCTTATATTTGGGCTGCTTGAATCTCAAGGGTTTGTGCCGGATGAAGATGATCAACTAACGGCGATCGGAGAACCTTTAAAAATTTCCCCTGCTTTCCTCTGAGGTAATCGGAAAGTGGACCTTCCCTGGTCGGCCAACGTGGAAACTTCTGGTGTTGCCCCTAGTGTTGCCCCTGGTGTTGGCAACACTCCTACCTCGTCCCACTCAAACTCAAATGATTATATCGCTTTGATGGTCCCCGAGGTTCATGAACAAATTGCGTTTGGGCTTCAACAGATTCAACAAGCCCGGGGTACCATTGTCTCCGCTACCAAGCTGATCAGCCAATCCAATTCCACAATTACCTATTATGAAAAATTGATTGCGGACTATAGACTACTCCTTGAGGTCGGTGTGCATTCTGATCAAAAAAGAGGAGATGCTGAGGCTGAAACAAAACATCAGGAAGATGAACAAGTTGATTAGGCTCATGGGCTCACATGTTGCTCCTTACCTATGTTGTTTTGTTTCGATTTATGCCTAGGTTGTTCTCTTTGGTTATTGTGTCTTCATAATTCAGGGGGAGAAGCAAGTTACAACTCAGGGGGAGTTGGAATATTTTTGGCACGTTGTTAGTTTTGTCCAGAATTGCAAAAAGGGAGAGAATGAAAGGAATATTGTATTCCAAATCCATTTTAGATATTATTTTGATTTTGCACTTCTAGACAAATTTAATAGATTTAATTTTCTCGATATTTATTATATCCTATAATTAGGAATGATTCAATATAGTTGGAAAATTATCTATAATATATAAGGTATGGTATCTAAATTGAAGTTTGATTCCTATTAAACTCTAGTTTCCTTGTTTATAGGTGTTGTCACGCCCCGAAACTCGGAGTTGACATCGGCGTCGTTTACAATCACACAATTTAAAACGACAAGCCTTTCGTAGCACAGTTTAAACCGAATCCAGTTTATAAATCATAATCTCAATAAATTGTCCTTACAATATCGAAATAACTTAAAAGACAGAATTCAATGCGGAAGCGTAAACCGCATAATAACAATAATAAACTTAAACTCTATCTAGACTCTTGAATCATCACCATCCCCAGAATTGTTCGGACTCCTCGTCCTCGACCTGTTCTTCGGGCTTATCTGGGAAGGGTTGTAAGGGAGGTGAGTATTTGGGAATACTCAGCAAATGGGGGAAAATCGAGCACAAAATAAAACAACATGTATATTTTCGAAAATACCACATGACTTGCATAAAATTTTCGTAACCCATGCATAAACACATATCACGCACTGCAATTTATCGACCTTCTATGGTTTACTGACGTCAGTCCCTAATTTTTACTCCTCTAAGGGGGCGAGGCCGTATAGCGGTTATATCCCCCACCGCGTAAGGGTACGTCATGGTTGGGATTCCCACCCATATACGGTTGATTCCTCACAGTGCGTTTAAAATCGTATGACAATGCAAGAAGTAGAAGAA
Source organism: Primulina eburnea (assembly GCF_022965805.1). Taxonomy (NCBI): domain Eukaryota; kingdom Viridiplantae; phylum Streptophyta; class Magnoliopsida; order Lamiales; family Gesneriaceae; genus Primulina; species Primulina eburnea. The sequence continues at coordinate 377,549 of NW_027331215.1, forward strand.
AACGAATTGTACTCGGATGGTGTTTTTATCAAAACCGAAAATCACCTATGCATAAAATTAGAAACTTTTAACTTTAACACAAGCCCACTTACAGTGTTCTTGGATGCTAAAAAACGTAGGTCGCTTGCTTCGGGATGGATCGCTCCTTGCTCTACACTCGAGCGGTACTTCGACGTGATTTCTTGAACGACCTTGGAGCAGAATTTCGGCTTGGATGCTTGCTGGATTTTCGAGAGCTTTAGCTAGGAGAATTTCGAAAATATAGTGTAGGGAATTCTAGGCTTTGATGGGGTATTTATAGGTCAAGGGGTGGGAGCTAAATTAGGCACTAAAAATCATACCATAGATCATATCAAATCCCTTAATATTGGCTACAAATTTTTCTTGCTGATTTCGAAAATTAACTACTAAATTGGGGAGATTATCTTCCAATCCCATGAGATTTAAATCCTTGCTTCCTTCCTCAATATTTTCGAAAATATGGTGTCTAGTTGGAGGGATTTGCTTTCAATTATCTATGTATCTATCCATAATAATATTAAATCCTATGCCTTAGTGAAGATTTCGAAACCTATGGTTGTATCTCACCAAATCATGCATTATTTCCTTCCCAAATTTCGAATCTAGCTTGCCTTAATATATATCCCACAAGTCATCTTCCAGATTTCGAAAATAACCAAGCCTTGGTGTAGATATTATCTTGATACCAATTATTTCCCAAGGTGCATGATTTATTATTAACCACCAAAATCAAATCTTAAAAATTTCCTTACACATATTTGATTACATGGTTTAAAAAAAATCTCGGTTCTCACATCCCTCCCTCCTTATGAGAAGTTTCGTCCTCGAAACTTGAGTTGGCTTGGTCTCCAAATAGGTAGGGATAATCCTTTCGCATCTTCTCTTCAACTTCCCAAGTTGCTTCTCTCTCTGTGTGGTTAGACCACTGCACTTTGACGTAGGGAATAATTCGTCGCGTAAGTACTTGTTCCTTAGTGTCCACGATGCTGATAGGAACTTCTTCGTATTTTAGTCCCTCTCCCAAGTTTCCTTCGGTCAAGAGTGGTTCTACTTCCAAAACGTGACTTGGGTCGGGAATGTACTTCCTTAGTTGGGACACATGAAACACGTTGTGGATTCTGGACATGTTTGGTGGGAGCGCCAGTCTGCATGCTAACGGGCCCACTTTCTCCAAGATTTCGAATGGTCCGACATATCGAGGGTTCAATTTCCCGGCTTTACTGAATCGGACAACTCCTCTCATAGGCAAGACTTTCACATAAGCCTTCTCGCCCGCGTTGAACTCTACCGGTCTTCTTTTAAGATCTGCCCAACTCTTTTGTCGGTCTTGAGCTGCCTTGAGCTTTTCTCGGACAATTTTAACCTTATCCACTGTCATCTGTACTAGCTCGGGTCCCACTATATCTTTCTCTCCCACTTCGTCCCAATAAAGTGGTGACCGGCATTTCCTTCCGTAAAGAGCTTCATATGGGGCCATCCCAATGCTGTTGTGATAGCTGTTATTATAAGCAAACTCAATTAAGGGCAAATGGGTGCTCCAGTTGCTACTGAATTCCAGAGCGCATGCTCGCAGCATATCTTCTAAGGTCTGTATGGTCCTCTCTGTTTGCCCGTCGGTTTGAGGATGATAGGCCGTACTGAGGGTCACTTTTGTCCCCATGGCCTCTTGGAAGCTCTTCCAAAAGCGCGAAACAAACCTCGGGTCTCTGTCGGATAAGATGCTCACAGGCACTCCGTGCAGTCTCACAATGTTGTCCATGTATAATGAAGCCAACTTGTCGAGATTGTAGTTCATGCGGACGGGTAGGAAGTGTGCAGTTTTCGTGAGTCTGTCTACTAGCACCCATATACCGTCGTGGCTTTGCCTAGACTTTGGCAATCCTACCACAATGTCCATGGAAATATGCTCTCACTTCCATTCGGGAATTTCCAAAGGTTGCAGTAATCCTCTAGGTCGCTGGTGTTCGGCCTTGACCTGCTGACATATCTGGCATCTGGAGACGAATTCAGCTACATCTCTTTTCATGCCATTCCACCAGAAACTATTCTTGAGGTCTCTGTACATTTTTGTACTGCCTGGATGGACTGAGAATTTTGACTTGTGCGCCTCTGCCATTATCTCTTGGCGAAGGTTATCACTGTCGGGCACACACAGCCTCCCTTTCATCCACAAGATTCCCTTGTCATCAATCTGATGCTCCTGAGACTTCCCTTCTCTGACCTGCTCCTTAATTTTAGTCAGTACCGGGTCTTGATCTTGGTTTAACTTGACGGTCTCCTGCAGACATGGCTGGGCCGAGAGGGAAGCTAGAGTCATTTTTCCTGGGCCCTTCCGACTTAGCGCATCAGTCACTTTGTTTGCTTTACCCGGATGGTAGCTTATGGTCAAGTCATAGTCCTTCAAAAGTTCGATCCATCGCCTCTGTCTCATATTAAGTTCCTTCTGGGTGAACAGGTACTTGAGGCTCTGATGGTCTGTGAAGATTTCACATTTAGCACCATAGAGGTAGTGCCTCCAAATCTTTAAGGCGAAGACAACCGCTGCTAGTTCCAGGTTATGAGTAGGATAATTCTGTTCGTGCGGTTTCAACTGTCTTGACGCATAGGCGATCACTCTTCCTTCTTGCATGAGTACGCATCCTAGACCGTCCTTAGAGGCGTCACTGTAAATAGTGAAATCTTTATTCTCTGCTGGCAAGATCAGCACTGGTGTGGATGCGAGTTTCTCTTTCAGTGTCTGGAAACTCTTCTCGCAATCCTCACTCCAGGTGAATTTAGAATTCTTCTGTGTGAGCCTCGTCAGTGGCACGGCTATCGAGGAGAACCCTTCGACGAATTTTCGGTAATATCCTGCTAATCCAAGAAAGCTTCTGATATCGGTGGCGTTCTTCGGTCTCGGCCACTCTGTAATCGCCTCTACTTTCCTTGGATCCACTGACACTCCTGTTCTCGAGATCACGTGTCCTAGAAATGACACACTTCTTAGCTAGAATTCACACTTGCTAAACTTAGCATAGAGCTTATTCTCTCTTAAGATTTGCAGAGCAAGGTGAAGGTGTTCTTCGTGGCTTGCCTCGTCAGGAGAATAGACGAGAATGTCGTCGATGAATACCACTATGAACTGATCCAGAAATGGCTTGAATACTCTGTTCATAAGGTCCATGAATGCTGCCGGTGCGTTGGTCAGACCAAAAGGCATCACTGTGAATTCATAATGCCCGTATCTGGTTCGAAAGGCTGTCTTGGGAATGTCTTCAGCCCTGACCTTTAATTGGTGATAACCTGTCCTCAGATCCAGTTTAGAGAAAACGGCAGCTCCCTTAAGCTGATCAAACAGATCGTCTATCCGAGGTAGAGGGTACCTGTTATTGATCGTGATCTTGTTCAATTCTCTGTAGTCGATGCACAATCTCATACTCCTGTCTTTCTTCTTGACGAAGAGTACCGGAGCTCCCCACGGGGACACACTTGGTCGAATCTGCCTTTTATCTAGCAATTCTTGGAGTTGTTCCTTTAACTCCTTGAGTTCGGCCGGTGCCATTCTGTACGGTGCCTTAGAGATTGGTACCGCACCGGGAACCAGGTTGATTTCGAACTCCACTTCGCGGTCCGGGACCGTCCCTGAGAGTTCTTCTGGGAAAACATCTGGGAAATCTCTCACTACCGGGATGTCCTCCAGTTTCAGCTCGACTTCTTCTTTTGCCTCACTGACCATTGCTAGGTAGATGTCTTCTCCGCATTTCATGGCTTTCCAAGCTTGAGCTGCGGAAAGTAGCAACTTCCATTCCTTGGATTTACCATGAAACACAACTTCCTTATGCTCTGTGGTTAGGAGTTTAACTCTCTTCCCTTTACAATCTACTATTGCACTGTTTCTTGCCAACCAATCAATTCCTAATATTACGTCGAAATCGACCATGATCAACTATATCAAGTCGGCGCTAAAAGTCTGATCACTAATACTTATTTTACGGTCTCTGAAAATCTCGTCGGTTTCGACGGCTCTATTAGTAGGTGTGGCTATTCGGAGGGGTTCAGTTAGTCTATCAGGCTTATCTCTTAACTTCTTAGCAAACCTCTTAGACATAAAGGAATGTGTAGCACCGCAGTCAAATAATGCATAGGCAGGTACTGATTGAATTAGAATGGTACCTGACACTACTTCAGTTGCGTCGTCAGCCTCTTCATGAGTCATGGCAAAGATCCTAGCATTGGGTTTGTCCTCCTTTGGTTTATTGGGGCCTGCTCCAGTATTTGGCCCAGTTCCTCTGTTTGGCCCTGCTGGTCGGTTGGCAGCGGTAGGACATTCTGCAATTCGGTGCCCCGCTTTCCCACATCCAAAACACACACCGCTTGCCCTTCGGCATTCCCCAGAGTGCTTGAAGCCACATGTTGAGCATGGCTTGAGTCCTTGGTAGTCATTGGAGGGGAATTTCCCTGAGGGAGGTCCACTCGACTGATTGGGCCTCTTGAACATTGGTCTGCCCTGAGAAGGCTGGTTGACAGGGGGTCGCTTGTTCCTGTTTTCCCTTTCTCTCCGACGAATATCAGCTTCGGCTCGGATAGCCGCACCCATCAAATCGGAAAGGTTGGCAGGTTGGTAGACCGCTAGAGCTGATTGGATCCTGCTGTTCAATCCTTTCTTAAAGCGGTGCAATTTTAGAACTTCGTCTGCCATGATTGCTGGAGCATAAGACCCGAGAGCATTGAACTGAGAGGTGTATTCCACCACTGACATGTCTGGAGTCTGAATGAAATTTTCAAATTCACTTAGCTTCTGCAGTCTGACTTCTGCCGGGTAGTACTGTTTCAGAAATGTTTCCCGGAAGATTCGCCATGTGATTGGTCCAGCAGCGGTCATGGCTGGCGAGACTGCTTCCCACCATTTAGCTGCTTTGTCTTCCAGGAAAGGCACTATTACGTCCACCTTTAGGGCATCCGGGACTTCCAACAGTCTTAACTGAGTTTCCACACTCTTTAGCCAGCTCTGGCTAACTTCAGGGTCGGCAGCGCCACTGAAAGTTGGGCACCTATTCTTGCGCAGAGACTCGTAATGAAACTTGACCCCATGCTGTGGTGGAGGTGGGGGCTGCTGATTAGCATTGGGGTTCACTAACCCCTGAAGTGTAGTCGCCACGATCGTGGCTATAGCCATTAAGTCTGCTTGGTTGAGATTGAACTGAGGTGGAGGCCCGTTGCCTCCTTCATTGTTGTTGTTGTTGTTGTTGTTGTTGTTGTTGTTAGCATAACGGGGGTTGCGGTTCTGTCTCGGTCGTCTACCGGCCATTTCCTACAAGTTAAACGTTTCTAAGAATTTGTTGTACCAATTGACAAGATTGAATAGATAAGTTATGCTGGAAAAACTGAGTAAATAAACAAACATAACTCGAATATAGATGCACGACTGAGATAAATAATAATCATATTTTATTAATTTTTTGAATTTCAAGAAACAACTGAATGAACAAAGCGTACTGAATGGAAATAAGTCATGCTGACTAAAAATAAAATAGCAACAATGGAAGGATAAACTCCTGGTAATAAGGAAAGGTAACTAAGGAACTCTAATCGTCTATCTCTCCATCTCCTATGGCAGCTATGGGCTCATCGATCTCTATCGGCTCCTCTTCTTCCGGCTCTTCCTCCGGCTCTTCCTCTTGTAGTAACTCCACCATGTGGGTGAGCTGGGCATTCTCTTCGGTAAGTTGTGTCACTTGAGTCTTAAGTCCTTGAATCTCCGCCTCAGCCACTTCCATCTCATCGTTCCAATGCTGCTGATACTGCAGATGAAATTGTTCCTTCTTTTTGACTTTATCCTTTAGAGCTTCAGCTTGCTGGACTAGGCGTTGGTTCACATATGCTAGACTGTTCATGGCCTCACAAGAATTTTCTAGCCTTCTCTTACCTCTGACATTCTGCTGTTTCTCCTCTTCCAATTCCTTACGGTATCTCTCTATATCTTCTCTCAGCTTTCCCTCTCGATACAGACTGTGCTCTATGGCCTCTCTCAAGTCCATGTTGTCTCCCCTAACTAGTTCGCCTTGATAGATAGATTGATTAAGGCGGACCTGAAGCTCTTCTTTCTCAGCGGTTAAGGTTTCGACCTCACCTCTCCTTTCACTCAATCGGGCTCTAAGTCGCCGGATCTGGCGCGACTGGTAGTGAAGGGCAAGCTCCTTCAAACGAAGGGCAGCTTGGAAACGAGTACAGGGTCGCAGGGGAGTAGATGGAGCCATTTCCTGAAATCAAAAATGGAAATGCTCAGAATCCGAAATAGGCAGTATATAACAAGTGAGAGTATGCAACATATATGAAATTTTCGAAATTTAAATAAATATATATTTTTTTTCCAAAAATGGAAAGTTTGGAATTAGACATATGGGTTCGAAGCATATGTCGAGAGGATTCCGGGACAATTGACGGAATCGAATTCGGAGTTTCCTACGAAAAGTTATAAGGGTTACAAAACTTTCATAAAACGGCAAAAACGACGTTTCGAAGGCCTAAACGAAGGAATTTCGCGATTTTTCGCTGGAGCTCCCGATTATGGTGGGGAGTCTTGATCGTTGGGCCGTTTCGGATGGGATAGCATCGGCCTCGAGTTAAAATTCCACCGAAAATTTTTTTTAGGTTTTTTTTTTTTTTGAAAATCGATTTTTCCCAACCGGACTATGAACCTGGCGGCTCTGATACCACTTAAATGTCACGCCCCGAAACTCGGAGTTGACATCGGCGTCGTTTACAATCACACAATTTAAAACGACAAGCCTTTCGTAGCACAGTTTAAACCGAATCCACTTTATAAATCATAATCTCAATAAAATTTTCCTTACAATATCGAAATAACTTAAAAGACAGAATTCAATGCGGAAGCGTAAACTGCATAATAACAATAATAAACTTAAACTCTATCTAGACTCTTGAATCATCACCATCCCCAGAATTGTTCGGACTCCTCGTCCTCGACCTGTTCTTCGGGCTTATCTGGGAAGGGTTGTAAGGGGGGTGAGTATTTGGGAATACTCAGCAAATGGGGGAAAATCGAGCACAAAATAAAACAACATGTATATTTTCGAAAATACCACATGACTTGCATAAAATTTTCGTAACCCATGCATAAACACATATCACGCACTGCAATTTATCGACCTTCTATGGTTTACTGACGTCAGTCCCTAATTTTTACTCCTCTAAGGGGGCGAGGCCGTATAGCGGTTATATCCCCCACCGCGTAAGGGTACGTCATGGTTGGGATTCCCACCCATATACGGTTGACTCCTCACAGTGCGTTTAAAATCGTATGACAATGCAAGAAGTAGAAGAAAACGAATTGTACTCGGATGGTGTTTTTATCAAAACCGAAAATCACCTATGCATAAAATTCGAAACTTTTAACTTTAACTCAAGCCCACTTACAGTGTTCTTGGATGCTAAAAAACGTAGGACGCTTGCTTCGGGATGGATCGCTCCTTGCTCTACACTCGAGCGGTACTTCGACGTGATTTCTTGAACGACCTTGGAACAGAATTTCGGCTTGGATGCTTGCTGGATTTTCGAGAGCTTTAGCTAGGAGAATTTCAAAAATATAGTGTAGGGAATTCTAGGCTTTGATGGGGTATTTATAGGTCAAAGGTTGGGAGCTAAATTAGGCACTAAAAATCATACCATAGATCATATCAAATCCCTTAATATTGGCTACAAATTTTTCTTGCTGATTTCGAAAATTTAGCTATTAAATTGGGGAGATTATCTTACAATCCAATGAGATTTAAATCCTTGCTTTCTTCCTCAATATTTTCGAAAATATGGTGTCTAGTTGGAGGGATTTGTTTTCAATTATCTATGTATCTATCCATAATAATATTAAATCCTATGCCTTAGTGAAGATTTCGAAACCTAGGGTTGTATCTCACCAAATCATGCATTATTTCCTTCCCAAATTTCGAATCTAGCTTGCCTTAATATATATCCCACAAGTCCTCTTCCAGATTTCGAAAATAACCAAGCCTTGGTGTAGATATTATCTTGATACCAATTATTTCCCAAGGTGCATGATTTATTATTAACCACCAAAATCAAATCTTAAAAATTTCCTTACACATATTTGATTACATGGTTTAAAATAAATCTCGGTTCTCACAGGTGTGAAGGATCTATGAAGATCTAGGTCAAAGGATAGACTATATATACAAGGGTCCATTCTCAATACGGTGTGATCGACGGCCGCATGAGTGTTTACTTGTGAAGACTTGCATATAAAGCACGTGAGTTCGTCAGTCAAGTGACTGTGTTGCTGTTTGGTGTTTCATACACTCAAGAACAACACTGACGCAGAGTGTTGATCGAATAGTGAATTCAGATGATTTTAAGCAAAACGGTTTTATTTTATGCATCTAGTTTTTAGGTGGTTTATTTTGATGCATGTTTAATTCCTTGGAGTGTCAAGGGAATTGATTTTGATTTTTTTTACTAGGATTGTTTTGGTGTAAACGATGGATATATTTTTGTTCTAGTGAATTTTTGTCATGAGGCGTTGCACAAGTATTTATACTTGTTCATAAGTGAAATTCAAGCATTCATTTGTTGACGTTACGTCCATATTAAATAACAAATTTCTGCTGCTGTGTTGTGTGACGTGTTGACAACACTGAGCACAACACTCAATTCTGACATACAAGTTTTTAATATTTATTTCCTGACAATTAATGCGCAACAATTCCTTCAAAGTTTATTCACTTATTCTGAATTTTCGATTTCCAAGTTAGAAGGCTAAGTGCTATGTGCCGTTATATATTTCATGACCATATTTTTAATGATACGCTTGAGAACTTATACCAGAATTCAAAATGTTAATTTTATTCCAAGAGGTTATATATATTCATCCAATCGGACAGTACTGTATTTCAATTTTTCGACTTACAGCACCACAGTGGCATATTATGAAACATTTTTTTGGGGTTTTCCAATTTTGAAAGTCTATGTCGATTTAGGTTGTTAAATTTTTATTTTAGGAGAAAGAGATTAAATATTGCGTGGTAAGTTATATATTATTTTCATTGTATGTATTTTTTTTTGTTTAATTATTCAATCTCCTTCAAAACCAAATTAATAATTAAGTAATCTTCTTATAACGAAATATGTCTATGTATTTTTACTAAGTTATGTACATATTTTATTAAATCCTTAATAATTTTGAAAATTAATTATTACATACCCTTGGCATAGTCAAATAATTAATACTAGGTGATGTTGCTGAAATTCGGGATGGTAATTGGGAGGTCGGATCTTTGCTTGGGGAGCTCGGATCGGACCTACAAAAGGTAGCTGGGAGGTCGGATCTTCACTTTGAGAGCTCGGATCGGACCTTCGAAATCTGAAAACACAAACAAGAGTGTTAGAAGGGGACCAGAAGGTTGTTCCGGTGTAGCCCCTCCGACGCTCAAGTCAGAGAACATAAAACTGATAGAATAATGTGTGTGTTGGGAGAATGTGAATATATGAATGCATAAACAATGAATGAAACTTGGTATTTATAGGAGAAGAATAGAGTCCTGATTTGGTAGATTTAGATTTTCAGAATCTTGTGCAAGATTTGGTTAGATTCTGTACAATATTTGATTTAGATCTAATTGGGCTTGATTTTTGTGGGCTACTCGTCAGTATTCACTTAAGAGCTCTCGTAGACATGATCCCGCGCAGGACCTCGGCTTCTTAGGGAGCTCGGCTTGGGAGGTCGGCCAAAGCAATTTTGGAGCAATCGTATATCATGGGCTCAGACCCGGCTCTAGGGGTAGGCGCCCTAGGCAGCCGCCTAGGGCCTCTCTTTTTGTTAGGGCCTCTAATATAATTAGGGCTTTAGTTTTGGGCTTTTTTAAATTTGAAAGTGGACTTAATCAATAAGAAAATCAAGCCCGAAAAAAAAACTCATATAACTTAATATTCTGAAATTTCATTGTTTCATCTCATCTTCTTCACAGTTACCATCATCGATCGTTCTCTTCACTTTGCCCAAAGTTCTAACCCTAACTTTGATATCAAATAAAACGGAAAATCTACACTATTAAACGAGAAATCTAGCGCTTGCAGGTATGAAATCTCACTTTATATTTCGATTCTGAATTTCTAATATAACATTCCTCTTTTTTTTAATAGATTAGATCATTTGCTGATTTTCTTGTCTGATTTTTGTTTATTCATATAGAAGTTATCGTGGTTACATTGTTTACCATTAAAGTATTTTTGTTTTGTTTGGATTCGTTGGATTTTTCGTACTTTATTTGTTAATCCAGAAGAGAAGTTGGCCTTTCTCATTGCTAGTTATTCAGGAGCAATGACTTCTAAAGTGTTGCATAAAGTAAATAAAATCAGCAAGATTCTCCAAAGAAAGGATATGGTTATTGGTGAGGGTATTAATCTCTTAAAAGGTTTGATTATCTTTTTGGAAGAATACAGAAATACTGGTTTTGAAGCCGCGAAGAGTGAAGCTGAAAAGATTGCTTTACAAATGGAGGTTGAACCCATATTTCGTGAAACTCGTATTCGTCATAAAAAAAGATTTTTTGATGAAATGCTCGAGATGAACCAATACAAGGAGCTGAAGAATATTTTCGAGTAAATTATTTTTTGCAGATGATTGATAATGCTATTTCTTCACTCAAGACAAGGTTTGAGCAGTTTCAGAAATATGAAGAGACTTTTGGATTCTTATTTAACTTGAACAAGTTGAAAGACGCAGATGATGAGAGTTTGAACAATTCATGTGCTGCACTTGAAGATTTTTTGAAACATGAGGATGATTCTGATATTAATGCACTTGAACTATTTTCTGAATTGCAGTTACTCAGAAAAGCATTACCGGATTGGATTACCAAACCACTTGAAGTCTTGGAGTATGTCAAAAATTTGCATCATGGGTTTCCTAATGCTTGGATAGCTTATAGAATATTATTAACCATTCCGGTTACAGTAGCTTCTGCCGAAAGAAGTTTCTCAAAGCTTAAGTTGATAAAGAACTATCTTCGATCAACTATGTCTCAAGATAGATTGAATGGTTTGGCCATATTGTCTATTGAGAAAAAGATGGTAGCTAAGTTTGATTACGATAATTTAGTCGACAATTTTGCGCAACAAAAAGCGCGGAGAATATGAACATTTTGTTATTTGATTTAGTTTATATATGTCATTTCCTATAATTAAATAAATTTATGTAGCATATTAGATACTGTTGATTAATTATGTGCATTTAATCATCAGTTTTTATGTGATATTTGTATATTTAATTTTAAAAAAAATTATATAAAACATTCACCTAAAAAAATAGCCTAGGGCCTCCAAATTTCTGAAGACGGCCCTGCATGGGCTGGCTAGCTACTTTAATTGTGAATTCATTTCATTCAAAAAAGTTAAAAGGCATTCATTAGGTCCTTAGCTGACATGAAATTTTTGTTTGAGTGGGTCTCATGTGAGACCGTCTCACGGATCTTAATATGTGAGACGGGTTAATCATACCCATATTCACAATAAAAAGTAATACTCTTAGCATAAAAAGTAATACGTTTTCATAGATGACCCAAATAAGAGATCCGTCTCACAAATACTATCCGTGAGACCGTCTCACACAAGTTTTTGTCTTTTTGTTTAGTACAACTAGGGGAGGGTGCCGGTGGGGTTTGCATGGCATTTTTTGGCTCTTTATAGTGGATTCAATACCGTATCTCTTTCTCTATATATAAATGCATCCGGCCAGCTAGCCCATTAACTACACATTTTCCCTATAAATAACTCTGCCAAACCACAATTCCTCATTCTTATCTATCCAAATTCTCATATATTTTTCGGAGCTAAGCACGTACGTCCACAGAGCTAAGCATGACTATATATATATATATATATCTATCTGCGTTTCATTACAGTCACGACTAAATATTCACTGTATCACACGATATTATAGAAACATTTGAGAAAGCAGAATAAGCTGCCTTTAGGTAAATCCCCGCCGGCCCTTGGCTGGTTGCATATTCATCGCTTGTTTTTTTTTCTATTTCCGACTTTTAACTAATAAAGTCATCGGAAGGATAAATTTCACGTCTTTGCTTCATCATCCATATATTATATATCATCGTATCCCACGAACCAAAAATTGTGCTTAAAAGCCATGCATCAATATTGTCCGTACGTAAACTAATGAAGTGCCGGAAGATCATTAGAATCTAGATCATAATTGTATGTTGATCTATATCTGTCGGAATTGCATCTTTTGCCATTTATTTAACTATAATGCTGTAAATTTTGGTGAATCTGTTGGCTCCGATTATATGCACCTGTATTTTCAGGTGAAAGCAGATGTGACCGAGGGTTCAACTAAGTTAGCTGAGGCTATTAGCGATGATTCTGAAGCAGTAATATGTGCTACTGGTTTTCGACCTTCATGGGATTTAACGGCTCCATGGAAGGTGAGTGAATTTCTTCGGTTTTTGTGTTCTTGGTTCTGTTACACTTTGGATGCATACTCTTCATGGACTTGTGCAATCTTCTTGTGTAGGTGGATAACTTTGGGACAGTAAACCTAGTTGAAGCTTGCAGAAACGTGGTGTATCTGGTCGAAGCATGAAATCCCCAACAGTGTAGTACTTACTTGTCACCTTAGACACAGAGCCACCATCTTTTGTTACCTCAAAGTTGACTTCATATGTAATCTTTTCAAGTTTATCTGTCAACGCCTCTCCTTCAATCAACGTGTACTTGTACACAAGGGACTCTTCATCAAGCTCATCTACGCGATATTTCAAAGATTTGAAGTTTCCACCATAAGCAAAATTAATCTGCTAGATGCTTCCGGCACCTCCATCACCTTCAGTAATCTGAATGCTGCTGATGGCTTGTGGCATCAGCTTCGGTATCAAGTTGTGTGAGTCCACAATTGAGGCCTTGAAGACTTTTGAAGGATGGATTGGAGAAATGTGCACGTCAGTGAATGTGGTAATAGCCATGTTCTTTGGTGCTTTTTCTTATTAAAAGCTGGAATATTGTTTTTGCTTGGCGAAGTTATCACAGGGAAGTGCTGTATTTATAGATTTAAAATCGGAAGTTTTAAATTCATTCATGTTTGTGGACGGCCTAATACATTCCATTTCTTGTCTATTTGTGCTGCAAAGGTTGCGGGATGCTGAAGTTTGTATTCAAGGAAAACTCCAGTTTACTCTTATTTTTCCCATTTTATTATTCTTGTTACTCGATTGATATTATTACAGAAAAAGGTATAATTCCCAGAATCTGGAATGACATTGGCGAGATTCTGGGATTTGGAGCATTATGGAGGATCGTCATCTGGGGATTTAACAAAGTTTATCCCTGTTATGACTCAGAACCTGTAGTTATAGCCTATAAATAGAATCCATGGTCACATTATATATCCAACACAATCCAATCAATAAGAACCCTCAAAACAGTAGCGAACGAAAATGGGTGTCCTTACTTTTACAGAAGAGCACGCTTCTGCAGTCTGTCCAAAAAGAATCTTTAAAGCCTCAATTCTAGACTCCAGTAACTTGATCCCAAAACTTCTCCCACAGGTAATTAAAAGCATGGAATTTCTTCAAGGCAACGGTGGAGTGGGAAGCATAAAACAAGTTAATTTTGCTGAAGGTAACTAACTAAACATCCAAACCTGTTTACGATATTGCATATAATTCTAATCCAGTTATGAGATGTGTTTTTAATCTTAATTTTATTTTTTATAGGTAGTGATCTTAAATCTTTGAAGTATCAGATTGATGAACTGAACGAAGAGACATACAGTTATAGCTACACGGTGATTGAAGGGGATACTTTAATGGACAATCTTGATAAGATAACACATGAAATCAAGTTGTTGGAAGCAGCACCAGATGGGGGTACATTTTCTAAGGTGACCAGCACTTATTAGACAAAAGGCGATTTCTCGCTGACAGAGAAAGAGATAAAAGCCGGGAAAGAGAAAGTATTGGGAGTTTACAAGGCTGTGGAGGTTTATCTGATCCAGAACCCCAGTGCTTATGCTTGAGAAATGTCATCTTTTCTGTTCTTTAAGGCCGTCATGTTTGGTTTATAAATTTTACTATGTTTGGAAATAACGAAACTCTCCACTTGTGTAGTAAATAACTCTGTTTTCAGAATACCAGCATCTTCAGCTTGAGCTCGGACATTTGTGAAAATCATCACGTAGATGAACAAGACAACACCAACCTGGTTATTTAAGTTGGTCAAACAATGTTGCTCAATTCTTGTTCACTCCAAACAAGGACGATAATTTTGTTTATCCCGTGCCTACAATTTCCTCTTTCTTTTCAACTGCTATCATTTTTATTTTCAAGTTTTTAACTAGACGAAGTTATGTGTCTCAGTTGAGATTTTAACTGTTCCTGCATGCATACTTACATCAAATTTGTTCAAGAAACAGTTTGTACAACGAATTGTATAAAACAAAATTAATATGTTAGATCCTCCCTCACTGTAATGACTCCGTGGCCCAATGGATAAGGCCGTGGTCTACAGTTCGATCCCCGGCGGAGTCGCTTCATTCTTTATTTTTTGTTTTTTCGGACTACTCTTATCTTATCTTAATAAAATAAATGCGCTTTAAAATATAATAAACATTTTTTAGGGGTTTTCCAATTTTGAAAGTCCATGTCGATTTACGTTGTTAAATTTTTATTTTTCATAATAATAAAGTCAAGAATTCGTAAATATTTTAACAAGGAGTTAATAAAAATATTTATGGTGTGTCAGGAAGTGGAAAATTAATTTCCCTACTGATCACAAAAATATGTATGTTGATAGGGATTTTACTCCAATTTTCCCGATTAAAGATTAAATATTGCGTGGTAAGTTATATATTATTTTCATTGTATGTCTTTTTTTAAAAAAATTATTCAATCTCCTTCAACACCCAAATTACTAATTAAGTAGTAATCTTCTTATAACGAAATGTGTGTGTGTATTTTTTACTAAGTTATGTACATATTTTATTAAATCCTTAATAATTTCGAAAATTAATTATTACATACCCTCAAATAATTAATACTAGGAGTTTTGAAATATATATTTTTTTGAGATAAATTTTAGTAGTATTTTAACTTGCAAGATTTTGTTTGGGCTTGGGCTTTAACGGAGCGCCGGGTTACAGATTCATCTGTATCAAAACAGATTCATCTGCTGTATCAAAACAGATTCATCTGTATCAAAATCCTATCGCTATACAGCAAAAACCCCACCCTCAAACTCTCTTCGCCGCGGAGAGAAAAGAAAAAAAGATGGAATCTTGCGGGTGTCAAATTCAGAGTAGCATGTCAGGTAAATCTATGTTTGTGCTTTAAGTTCGATCAAATTTTGTGGGTAGTTTGAGTGGATGGGAGAACTTTGGGAATTTCAAAGAATTGAACCTTTACCCATCGGTTTTCTATTGAAAGTTTTTTAAGCTTTAAAGTGTAATTCCGACGACGGAGTGGATGTGATCGAGGGATTTATTATAGGGTTTATGAGTGAGCCATGTCCTGGAAATTTATTTGAAAGTGTGGTTGAAGGTTAAAACACGTTGGTTTCTTAATACATAATAATTATATATGTTAATTTTGATTATTCCTCGTTGAATTATATAAGAACTAGATATCAAGCATGATTAGTTTGTTTCAATTCTGACTGCAGAGTCGTCGCACCTACATGGTAGGAAGAAACGTACGATGGGCCGTCGTAAAATTGAAATGAAAAAAATACAGAAAAAAGCGAGCTTGCAAGTCTCTTTTTCCAAAAGACGCACAGGGCTATTCAAAAAGGCCAGTGAATTATGCATCCTGTGCGGTTCGGAACTCTCCATCATCGTACAATCTCCGGCGAAGAAGTTTTACGCATTCCACAGCCGCAGATTCGAAATGGGAGATGTTTTTATAGATGATGCCAGAACTGAGTACGAGGAGGCTGTTAGAATGTTGGAAGAAAAGAAGAAGGAATTGATTGGTACTGCAACGAATCGTGAATTCTGGTGGGATCAGCAAATTGAGGGGATGGATGCTCAAGAACTTGAGGGATATTTGGAAAGTTTAGAATCTTTGAGGAAGAACGTTTCGTCCAGAATTGAAGAGATGGAGAAACTGTCGGGCATGATATAAAATAAATGCATTTTAAGGTTTTCCAATTTTGAAAGTCCATATCGATTTACATTGTTAAATTTTTGTTTTAGGAGAAAGAGATTAAATATTGTGTGGAAAGTTATATATTATTTTCGTTGTATGTCTTGTTTTTTTTTTTTGTTTGTTTAATTATTCAATCTCCTTCAACACCCAAATTACTAATTAAGTAATCTTCTTATAACGAAATATGTGTATGTATTTTTACTAAGTTATGTACATATTTTATTAAATCCTTAATAATTTTGAAAATTAATTATTACATACCCTCGAATAATTAATACACGGAGTGGATGTTAATTAAAATATATAGAGATTTAAAAATGAGATGGTTATCTTGTTCCTGGAATTCGTTCAGATTTGATGATTTTCAGATTTTGATATCTAAGATTATTATCGGTAAATCCAAAACATTTATTAAGACAAAACAAATCTTTTGACATATCTTGAAAGATACACTGGTTTTTCCTTTTAAAAATAAAAGATCCAATTAATTTGTTGCATTTGAACGACCAAATTAATATAGAATTGATGATTTGGCATAAACAGAAGATCACAACTGATTTGTTGATCAAATATTGTTTTGTTTGAACTTTATGATCGAATCATTTGATATATTAAATAAAAATAATTTTGAGTAAACTTTATCTGATTTTTTGGAAAGTTTGTTATGGTTCGGCAAATTTTATATTTTCTTTAGCTTAGTCATCTTTCTTCGATTTTTTTATATACTTTACATAATTTTGTAATCTATTGATGAAATATGAATTTTAAAATTCTTATTGTTGTTCAAAAAAAATTCTTATTGTTAAGAAAATGGTGGGGAGTTTTGATTGTTAAAGAAGAATTATTTTATTTTTTATAATGTTTTTTTTTAAATTTATTTTTGAAGCCATATTTCTTGATGTGTCTATCATAATACCATAATTAAGTCATTATCAGAACCTGATTCTGCACAATTGTCGAAGTTATAATCCAGTGTTGTGGGTGGGTCGTCACTGAACCATCGCTAATAAAAGCCAACGTTCTCGATTCCTCTTGTTCTTTAGTAGTGAGCGGAGGTGGTAGCTCTCTCATCTCAAATAGGATGAAGGCTGAGGGCACTGATGAACCTGGAATACAAAATGTCAAGAAAGTTATTTATTAGCTTGGCGAACCTATTGCTAGTTTGTGAATAAGATTTGAGTAGCTACCTTCCACATTTCTGATGAAGACCGTTCAGATCTCACTTTTCTGATCATTTTCAGGAACAACACAAGCCCTACAGACCAAAGATGTCTAATTAATATATATAGAGAGAGAGAGAGGCTTACATGCAGTGAACATAACATGCAGTGAACATATAATGTAAAAAGAAAAACAAGAGTTTGTTTTTGTATGGTGAAGAAGCATGCTCATGTATTTTAAAAATAGTCAAGTTACACGGACCACTAATTTTATTAATCAGATATTTGAGATGTCTTCTCCATCCCTCCCTCTTCTTCCTCTCAAGAAATAAATATATTAAATTTTAAGATAAAATCATAGTACAAAATAATGATCCACAAATATGAGATTTGCAGCATATATAACAACTTCAAATGTATGGATTCCATTTATCCCGCTGCGCCCAATTTCCCCAACTTGTAAAAAAGCGGCTTTGGATTACGCTTGTATTAGCTAATTTTTCATGTATTAGATGCATAAGGTATATAAAAAATTACTATCCATATTATCTCTAGAACTTGCAGAAAGAAAGACAAATGTGAAAACTAAAGGTTGGTACTATAGGTGCTTACCATAGCATGCCAAGGCAATTCCCAGTAAAAGAACTGATATGGAAATGAGATCTACATACACATGCGAGATGTTTACAAATCTCCATTTGTCAATCCTTGATTCCCAAAGAAATTAAAGAGAGATAGAGACGTGTTATATTTCCATTTAAACATTAACAACAGAAACAAATATGAAACTAGTCTCTGTGATCATCTACTTTCAAATGAAATAATCAATCAAGCTAGCATAGTTTGATGCCAGTGTTCGGTACAGGGCAGCCTCAGGAGATCATTTCTGTTAAACTTGTCCAGAAATAAAATTTGCAAGAAATAAAACCAAAGGACAGTCATAACATAAGACAGAGAGCGGGTACAAGACTTCAGCTTTTAGAAAAATTAAATATAAAGTTTCAAAAACTTCTCATAAACGCCCCCTTTAGATCCCCCCCCTCTTTTTCTCTTATGTCCAGGGAACAGAATGATCATTTTACTTGAGATGCAAGCAATTCTTTACAATCAGCATCATAATAAGAGCAAGAGAGGAGTATATCATAGTCTAATTAATCAGTACAAGTAAGAGAGGATAACAAAGATGAAAGGCATACATGCCTGAGCCACAACTACGGAGTCAATAGGATTCTTTCCCATCCCAATCTATATCAGCAATGAAGATGCAACCATAATTGCAGTGACTAAAACAGTAACCTGGTCGAAATTTGTTATTGGATAAGATAAAATATTAATACCAAAGAGTTTTTCTTGAAAAATGACGGCTAACACAAGCGAAAAACTGTATATGTACCAGAATCACAACTTTTTGCCGACTTCCTATTTCAATAAACCGAAAGGTGCAAAATTGCAGCAACTACTGGCACTATAATCAGTTTTACTGATCTTCTCCAGTAGGGCTTCTCTGGAGCTACATTCTTCTTCATCATCATTTGTTTGATGGCAAAGGTCCACCCTGTAAGTCACAAGTTTCAACTAAGACCGATCTGTAGTGAAATGCAAACTCTTCATATACTAAGACGATAATGGTTGGTCAGCGTATTCAAAAAGCTAGGTTTTTGTGCAAATGTGAGATTTACCCATTGAGATAAACATAATTCAACTTAATGTATTGCATATATTATTAAAAACAGAAGACATGGGAAATCATGAAAAACATATTTGATATGACACTTGTCTTTTTTTATATAGACACTGCATTAATCACACATGCAAGAGCAAAACGCCAGATTATGAATGTATCAGACACTATTATATACATTCCCTCGAAAAAGAAATTACCAAAATGACAAGAGTAGAAGAAATGCCGCAACAAACAAAATTTTGGGAAAAGCTGCAAACAAATAATATCTCTAGGTCAAATACCCACATAGGGTAACCACGGACATGTAAAAATTTATAATCCAAATAACAGCCTTGTAAGTTGTAACCTGCATACCCACGATAATGAAACCACAAGACTGTGACTAGAAAAGCCAATCCTTACAAGCAGCGAGGGGAGTTAACCCAAAATAAAGCAAATAACCTGCCGAATAATTTCCAATTCAATTTAGCAAAAAAAAGCCAAACAGGAAAGCTCCTTGAAAACTGGTAGTCAACAACAATGCAAAAGCAAATGACGTAAATCTATCATAAAACATGTGTAGAATCCAATGAAAACCATGATCATCGCAGGCAGTAACATAAAAATGTTATCGTCAAGGGAACTCCAAGCAAGCAGTGGTCTGGTTGCTGTTACAAGTTCGACATAATTCATTTTTGACTTGTCACAACTTTTTAAAGAAAACCACATCAAGGGCATACAACTGCGACAAAAAAAAAAGGGGACCTAGATATCTTACAATACATTGTCAATGAGGACTAATGAAAAAGCAAACAGATGACCGCAATCAAAGAGCTAATATAGAATCTAATAAAGCAAAGGCCTCTGAAATGACAACAATAAAAAACCAGTAATTCTCACCAAAATTTGATGTTCCAATCAGTAGATGAAAGACCTGATATTTTAAAGAAATATCAGAGAGACTCGAACAAAACAAAAGTTCAGCTAATTTTGCGCCATGAAACCTTTAGATCATATCCCAATATCTCAACCACAACACGAAAAAAAAAATAGCATTTCCGCATTAGAAAAACAAGGTATAGGGTTGCACCTCACCTATAAAACATTGAACAATGAGAGTTTGTAGTTAGGAGCAGACAATCACTGAGGTGATTGTGATAAAAGTGAAGTGATTGAGTAAAGCACTGACAAAGTAAAACAAAATTACAGATTCCCATTTAGCACATGGTACCCAGTAACTTAGAGAAACCATTTATTGTGGTAGCGTATACAAATTGCATGTTATTGCCAAAAGGATTAGTAACCAAGGGGTTTATAAAAGTGAAGTAACTGCATACCTTTTGGGCGGTCCACCCAAGATGTGAATTCCTTAAATGAATTCTTATCATCTGCAACAATGGATAGGGAATAACCAATCAGAAATCAATACTGAAGTTTATCATTTCATTTGAATGCTGAAAAAACATCACTATTGTTGATAGAGAAGTTTAAAAGGCAGCAACCAGTAGTAAATATAGCAAAAGAATATTCAACATCATATAAATCTTCAGAAGCTTGCACCCATAAAACCAAAAACACTTTACTAAAATGTTGCAAACAACTAGCAAATAAATACCGATAATAAAAAAAGTCTTACAACGAGAAATTAAATTTAAATGTTTCCACTGGTGCACTCATTAATCATGTTGCTAACACAATAGGCATATTTTACAATGTGACAGTAACATCATCAAAAAATGGCAAGAATAACGTGTTGAGCAACTGTATCAATACTCATCAACTAGCTGCATGACAAAGTTGTCAGTTTTGTGTGTCATTCACATTCAAGACCTCAGAACTCACCATCCAACAAGAACAGCTAGCAACTCCATGTAATTTGCAGTGACTATAAATGGAATTGCATCAGTGATTTAATGCAAAAAAAAATTGCTTCATGGAGAATCATTACTCGTAGAAGAAAATAATGATCTCTAACCAAACAAACCTAGATAAATCTTTCAGCTCAATATTTTAAGGTTCACAACCTCAGGAAAATATTCAAGCATTCCATTTATGCATTATCAAAAAAAGCAAAAACATCTTATGCTGAAACTGAGCTTTTAACTTGGATTTGACAGAAATCATGCACAAATTTAAAAGAAATTATATTTTGAATTCACAAACCTTGATCCTCAGCTACTAAATTGGATTGACATGTCTGATTGCTTAAAAAGAAGCCTAGAGTTGCTCCAATTATGCAATAACTTGCCACAATTAGAGCCAAACTAAATTTCAAGAAAATACTTTAAACCGTCCCCTTTACAAGCACAAAGTATAAAACCAAAACAATAATATAAATATAGACAACAAACACAAAAAAAAAGGAAAGGAAACCGATGATAGCAGAATTTTTTTCTAAAAAAATATGTCAAAGACACTTTAGAGTCCCAGCGATGCACTCTTCCACAATAACAAGATGGCGATACTACAAGAAAAGCCCATCAGTCTCATGATTAATGAAACTTAAACACACATCCATCAAACCAAAAGAATCAGAAAAAATGCAAGAATTACCTGATAGAAGGCAATAATTGCAATCCCGCCGTCAACACAAGCCAAGCCCAAATCCACCCCCACCTACCTCCTTCGGATAGCAGCTCCCATCTCTCAATTCCAGCATTTTCTTTTTATTTTTTCTTTCACACGGAAGACAAACAAACACACAGTGGCCTCCGTGTGTCCCTTAGTTTTCTGCACGAGTTTTTCACGAAACCGGCACAATTGGAGAGGCAAGATTTGCAGAGTGGTAAATATATGTGTATACAACGAAAGGGAGTGGCAAGCACTTCAGCAGTAAATGTATGTTGAGAAGAAAGTATTGTAGAGCGGCAAGAATCAAGAAGGATGCCCTTTTGTTTGAAATTTCGCTATTCGACAGATCTGCCTCCGGCTTCCCCCATCCCCACCACCCTTCTTCCCTTCGTATTTCTGTGTGTGTAATTTGTTGACTTCAAACAAAGAGTCGATTTGGGTAATTGGTTATTATTATTATTATTGTATTTTTTTATTAAAAAAATGGAGATGTGTGTAATATTGTCCGCTTTGGCCCAAGGCTTTACGGCTTTAAAACGCATCACAAGGGGTTGCTACACGCTCATTTAAATGCCCAACATCTCTCTTGTGGTTTAGCGATATGGGATTTCGCCTAACGGCCTTCTCACCCCCCCCCCTTTCGGGACTCAGCGTCCTCGCTGAGGTTTGCCCCACCATCCAAACCCACGCGGAGTCGCTTTGATATCAAATGTCACGGCCCAGCCCACTTGTAATATTGTCTGCTTTGGTCCGTGGCCTCACGGCTTTGAAACGCATCACAAGGGGTTGCTACACCCGCATTTAAATGCGCAACATCTCTCCCGTGGTGTAGCGATGTTGGATTTTGTGAGAAGAACCTTAGGCAAAATTCCACATCGCTAAACCACGGGAGAGTTGCGGGGCATTTAAAGATGAGTCCCGAAAGGTGGGGTGAGAAGGCCCTTAGGCGAAATCCCAGTTCGCTAAACCACTGGAGAGATGCTGGTCATTTAAATGAGCGTGTAACAACCCCTTGTGACGCGTTTTAAAGCAATGAAGCCTCGGGCCAAAGTGGACAATATCAGAAGTGGGCTGGGCCGTGACATTTGGTATCAGAGCTACTTCACGTGGGTTTGGATTGTGGGGCAAACCTCAGCGAGGACGCTGAGTCCCGAAAGAGGGGTTGAGAAGGCCCTTAGGCGAAATCCCACATCGCTAAACCACGGGAGATATGCTGGGCATTTAAATGAGCATGTACCAACCCCTTGTGATGCGTTTTAAAGTCGTGAGGCCTCGGGCCAAAGCGGACAATATCACAAGTAGGTTGGGCTGTGCCGTGAGATTTGGTATCAGAGCGACCCGCGTGGGTTTGGGATGGTGGGGCAAACCTCAACGATTACGCTGAGTCTCAAAAGAGAGGGTAAAAGGCCCTTAGACAAAATTCCAAATCGCTAAACTACGGGAGAGATGCTGGTCATTTAAATGAGCGTGTAACAACCCTTTGTGACGCGTTTTAAAGTCGTGAGGTCTCGGGCCAAAGCGGACAATATCACAAGTGGGCTGGGCCGTGATATTTGGTATCAGAGCGACTCTGCGTGGGCTGGGCCGTGATATTTGGTATCAGAGCGACTCTGCGTGGGTTTGGGATAGTGGGGCATACCTCAGCGAGAACGCTGAGTCCTGAAAGGGGGGGGAGAAGGCTGTTAGGCGAAATCCCAGATCGTTAAACCACGGGAGAGATACTGGGCATTTAAATGAACGTGTAGCAACCTCTTATGACGCGTTTTAAAGCAGTGAGGCCTCGGAACAAAGCGAACAATATCACAAGTTAACTGGGCCGTGACATTGGGTATCAGAGCGACTCCGCGTGGGTTTGGGATGGTGGGGCAAACCTCAGCGAGGACGCTGAGTCCGGAAAGAAGGGGTGAGAAGGCCCTTAGGCAAAATCCCACCTCGCTAAACCACGGGAGAGTTGCTGGGCATTTAAATGAGCGTGTAACAACTCCTTGTGTAACGTCCCGAAAATCAGAAAGTCCAGGTGAACCACATGCATGCAAATTATTAAATTTCTTTGGTATTTTATTAAATTCTTTTAAAGCATAAAATGTATGTTTATTTAATTAAATTGTGTTTAATTATTTTTATGCATTTTTATGCATTATTATTGCATGATAGGATTTAATTCAATGAAATTTTAAAAGTTCATGCACTATGATTTTTAAGTTTCATTTCGCGCACGAACGAGGAGCGGAGGCCGGGAGATTTTCAAGAAAATTATTTTAATTACATGATTTATTTTTATTAATTAAAATAAGATGTTTAAAGGTATTTTTCAAGAAATGGAATTTTTGGGATATTTTACCCGCATGATTTTAATTTTTAACGGTACGCAAGATTTATCGAATCAGGGGAGTTTTTGAAGGTTCGGCTAATATTTTCAAAAACTTTCTAACACGAAATATTTTTCGGGAGTGTGTTTGGATTTAATGGGCCTATTTTTAAGTTTATTAGGCTTAAACTCTTTTAATTCCTTTTAATTTAAAATAAGTACCCATTAAACTAATTGTTAACTATTTTAAATAATTTCTATTTGACCCTACACCCATTATCACTCTTCCTCAACAGCCGACACCTTCATTCATAATTCATTATCTTCGGTTTGGCAAAGAAAAAATGCAGCAGCCTCATTCCTCCATTATTCTTCAAGAAAAGATCATCTTCCCTTCACCGGTGACTCCTCGACGCGCATTCTTTCAAGTTTTCTTGCAAAAATCGCAAAGGCACGCCATGTACTTTTATTTCTGCATCATACATGCTATATATTTGCTGTTATGTGTGTTATGTTTATGCATTTTTCGGTATTAACATGGCAAAGCTTTTATACTCTTGGTTTGGTACGAAAACCGTATGTTGTTGCATACATCTCACGTTTTTATTACTATGGTGCGAGGGGCTGCTGATCTAGGACCTTAAAGGGCTGAGAATGCCGAGGGTCATGAGGTTGTTGAGCTTGGATCACAGTTTGGTGAGTGGTGCGTGAATTGATTAAAAGGTCGAGAAGTTGAGCGTGTAGTGTCTCGGTTGGGGTTGAGGCTCGGACCAAAGGTGAGGACGACGAGGTGAGGGCATCTCCAGGCCGTGGACTGGTCTCTGCTGAGTCTGAGTCGCGATCTGGAAGAGCTCTAACCCTGCTGGTCTGGACTCGAGGGCCGCGCGAGGGAGTTGTATTGAGGAAGAGTCTTGGTCGAGCACATCGAGAGATTTAGCGAGAAGCTGGGACCTCCAGCATGCATGGGCTGATTTGTGTGTTTCAGTAGGCTCGGGATGGTCCTAGGATGGTCTAAGAAAGGTTGGTGGGTGGCTGGAGCCATCGGATTTGGTGAAGGAGTGGTGATCGTGTGCTAGTAGCTCGGCTAGGGGTGAGGGATGAGCTGCTGTATTTTTCCAGCTGCTGCCCAAGGTATGTTCGAAGGACTGAGGGGCTGGTTTTGGGGAAATTAAGGTCTTATAAGAGTTTATAAGGTGTGGTAAAAAGTTAAGAAAGTTTTGGTTAAGTTTCGGTTCGATTCGGGTTAAAACCGGGACCCCGGTCTAAGTTTTAAAATAATTTGGTTAAGTTATGAAATATGCTCGAGTTTACGTCTGGGAATGCTTTTAAATATGTTTTGGGATATTTTTAGGAGTTTGGTAAGTTTCGGATCAAAATAATGAGTTTTGGATTTATTCGGGATTTAGTCGCCGCACGAAACGTTAATTAAAGGATTAATTGAAATGCCTAGATTTAAGCTTAATAAAATTATGGAAAATTATATTTAAGCTCAAATAATTATTAGAAGTATAAGTTTTTAATTTGAGAATTTTATGCTAAGGTTTGGTTTAATTTGGGATTAAAGCGCATTAATATGTTATATTTAAAGTTTAATTTAAAATTCATCGATTTAAGCCAAATAAAAATATGGGAAAATTCTTGTAGGCTTAAATAATTATTTGGGACGTGTTAGAGTCAATGGAATTAAGAAAATGTCAAAAACGTGGAATTTTACGTCTAGGGATGAAACGATAATTTTTGGGTTTCCAGGGGCAAAATGGTCATTTTGCACTCAAGATGAGATTTTGGACCTGACAGCGCCCTGAGCACAAATTCATGATATTTTAAATGATTATGCATCATGTTTACGATTTTTAAGCAATTATGCATCATGTTTACGATTTTTACGTAATTATGATAAATACGTTGCATGCTTGGTTTAAAGGAAAAAAATTACGTATATGCATGATTTTATTAAGTGATGAATATGATGAGACGTTTTGAAGGAAGTGATTTAGTTGTGACTAACACGATGATACGATGACATGATGATATGATTGGAGATATCGTGAGGGAAAAGGCCCCAGAGGGAGCCCGTTTACGGGAAAAGGCCCCAGAGGGAGCCCGACGATCGTATTTCCATTGACATGATATGATGATATGATAGGCCCGGGCTCAGTTGACGGGTGAGAGTGTCGCTGATGTCCCCCGCCGCCGGGTACCACGGTTACACGTAGATGGATCCATCGACTGACATGATGACATGATGATACAAAAGTCACAGCTAATGAACTGAATTCAATTAAAAAGAAAATGTATACGTATATGATGACATGAGATGACATGATTTTACACGATATGATTTTACACGACACATATACGTATATGATGACATGAGATGACATGATTTTAATACGATATGATTTTACACGACACGTTTACGAATATGATGACATGATATGACATGCCATGATTATTACCATGTTTTGAAAGGACACGTTTACATATATGATTTTACTGCAGACACGAATGCTTTTAAGTTCATGAAAGGTATATTGAGTATGATATTTTTCACTGTTGTGTGCTATGTATATGTATTTGCTATTAACGGTGCAGGTGTGTTGAGTCTTTAGACTCACTAGGCGTGTGTGATGCAGGTGAGCTTCATGATGAGGAGACTTGAGGTGCCGAACTCTGAGTAGGCAGACCTGGTGCGATGACATGACCCGAGGACCACATGTTTTCCGCATTATGATTTATGAAATTGAGAGGAGATGAACATTTTCTTACGATGATGAATTTAATATTTTTACTCGTTTATGTTTACGTAAGATTTTGAATGAGTTTGATTATTTTAAACTGCGCTATTTTTATTATCAAATATTTAAGATCATTTTTAAATGTTATTTCCAAAATGTGAACTTTTAGCTTTATAGAAAAAAAAAAAAAAAAAACATTTCCGCACTTTTAAAACGAGTAGACGTTACACCTTGTTACGCGTTTTTAAAGCCGTGAGGCCTCGGATCAAAGCGGACAATATTACAAGTGGGCTGGGTCGTGACATTTGGTATCAGAGCGACTGCGTGGGTTTGGGACGGTGGGGCAAACCTCAGCGAGGACGCTGAGTCCTGAAATGTAGGGTGAGAAGGCCTTTAGGCGAAATCCCACATCGCTAAACCATGGGAAAGATGTTGGGCATTTAAATGAGCGTGTAGCAATCCCTTGTAATGCGTTTTAAAGCCGTGAAGCCTCGGGCCAAAGCGGACAATATTACAAGTGGGCTAGGATGTGACATTTGGTATCAGAGCCAGTGTGTGGCGCCGCACGATGTGATGTATTTTAAAGCCGTAAGGCCTCGGGTCAAAGCGAACAATATCACAAGTGGGCTGGGCCGTGACAAATTCTAGACGAAACGTTCTTCCTCAAATATTCTAAACTTTCCAAATACCCCTCAAGTTCTTGCAGATCCATCCCTTCAATTTGTTGATCCCACTAGAATTTACGCTCCTTGATTTCATGATTCATTGTAGTACCAATCACTTCCTTTTTCTTTTCTTCCAACATTCTAACAGCCTCCTCGTACTCAGTTCTGGCATCATCTATATGGCTGGTATAATTAGTAATAAAACCATCTCCCATATCGAATATGTGGAGCATGGATTCCGCATATGGGCTGTGGAATGCGTAAAACTTTTCTGCCGGAGATTGTACGATAATGGAGAGTTCCAAACCGCACAGAATGCATAATTCACTGGACTTTTTGAATAGCCCTATTCGGCTTTTGGTGAACGTGACTTGCAAGCTTGTTTTTTTCTGTATTTTTTTAATTTCAATCTTGCGACGACCCATTGTAATTTTCTTCCTCCCATGCAGGTTCTCCATATGCGACAACATAAAATTAGGAGAAGTGTTATATTCTCCTTAATTCATGTTCATGTTGTCTTTGTGCAGGGGGTTTACGTTTATATGATGTCTGAAACATGCACATGAATATACATACATTATATATATATAATGTAATTAATGTTGCTTAAACCGACTCCATAGTTTTATTTTCCAATACAACTGTTCGAAGATTTAGACAATATTTTTTAGGCATCTATGAGTGATATTTACCAAATAAAATAGCTCTCTTTTCAAGAAATCTCTTTGCCCGCAAAGATTATAACTGAAAACAAAAGGAAAAAAAATAATTAATAATCACTTATTAGGATCTTATACCAAAAGGGGGTGAGAATATCACAAGTGGGCTGCACCGTGATATTTGGTATCAGAGCGACTCCACGTGGGTTTGGGATGGTGGGGCAAACCTCAGCGAGGACGCTTAGTCCCGAAAGAAGGGGTGAGAAGGCCCTTAGGCAAAATTCCATCTCGCTAAACCACGGGAGAGTTGCTGGGCATTTAAATGAGTGTGTAGCAACTCCTTGTGACGTGTTTCAAAGTCGTGAGGCCTCGGGCCAAAGCAGACAATATCATAAGTGGGCTGGACCGTGACATTTGGTATCAGAGTTGATGTGAACGTGGCCGGGCATGGTGTTCAAATGATTGATAAGCAAGGGAGAAGGGCTCGTGATGCATGGGAGCACGTTGGAAAGCCGAAGGAACATTATTCAAGCATTATTTTGAAGAACCGAGGCTGCACGGACCCAAGCACGGACCCGTACACGGGGTCCGTGTCCATTACACTTGAGGAAGAGAAATCCCGAGCCTACACGGACCCGGGCACGGACCTGTACACGGGGTCCGTGTCTACTACTTTCGAGACATGAAAATTACAGTGCCTACACGGACCCCCTTCCGGACCTCTACACGGGGTCCGTGTCCTTTACGAATGGGAGAGCAGATTTTTTCCTAATTTAGAGTTTTATTTATTTTGGCAAGTAGATTTGATATCTTTTGATTTTGAGACAATATATACTCGAAAATTTCATCATTGTAAACACATTGATTATTATTCATCTTTTATGATATTGAGAATTCTCTCAACACAAGCTTAAGTTTCGTTATAACTTTTGCGTTGTATCAAATCAAACTTATCAAAAGATTTATCTTTTGTGGCGTTTGTCAATCGAGTATCACGAGGGTTGCCAAGGGCGGGTTCTTTGGAGGTTCTCTTGAAACGCGATTGTTTATACTCGTGTTTATTTGTTGCTAAACTCGTGTGTTTTCCCGATCTTTGAAACAAGTAATGGATAGGTGTGATATCCACCTCTAAACAAATGACGTGAATCTTGATACGAATAAATAGCAAACACGATTAAACAATCGCACCCTCTATTCAATTACGATAACAAGACTCGTGTGTTTTCCCGATCTTTGAAACAAGTAATGGATAGGTGTGATATTCACCTCTAAACTAGCAAGAGTTTAGCAACAAATAAACACGAGTATAAACAATCGCGTTTCAAGAGAACCTCCAAAGAACCCGCCCTTGGCAACCCTCGTGATACTCGATTGACAAACGCCACAAAAGATAAATCTTTTGATAAGTTTGATTTGATACAACGCAAAAGTTATAACGAAACTTAAGCTTGTGTTGAGAGAATTCTCAATATCATAAAAGATGAATAATAATCAATGTGTTTACAATGATGAAATTTTCGAGTATATATTGTCTCAAAATCAAAAGATATCAAATATACTTGCCAAAATAAATAAAACTCTAAATTAGGAAAAAATCTGCTCTCCCATTCGTAAAGGACAAGGACCCCGTGTAGAGGTCCGGAAGGGGGTCCGTGTAGGCACTGTAATTTTCATGTCTCGAAAGTAGTAGACACGGACCCCGTGTACAGGTCCGTGCCCGGGTCCGTGTAGGCTCGGGATTTCTCTTCCTCAAGTGTAATGGACACGGACCCTGTGTACGGGTCCGTGCTTGGGTCCGTGCAGCCTCGGTTCTTCAAAATAATGCTTGAATAATGTTCCTTCGGCTTTCCAACGTGCTCCCATGCATCACGAGCCCTTCTCCCTTGCTTATCAATCATTTGAACACCATGCCCGGCCACGTTCACATCAAGAGTGACTCCGCCTGGGTTTGACATTGTGGGGGCAAACCTCAGCGAGGAGGATGAGTCCCGAAAAGGGGGGTGTGAGAAGGCCCTTAGGTGAAATCCAACAATGCTAATCCACGGGACAGATGCTAGGCATTTAAATGAGCGTGTAGCAACTCCTTGTGACTTGTTTTAAAACCGTGAGGCCTCGGGCCAAAGCGAACAATATCACAAGTGGGTTGGGCCGTGACGGAATTGAAGAGATGGAGAAACTGCCAACTTATTCTCCTCCGTCATCTATATTGGTTGTCCCGAGTCAGGGTTCAATGCAGGATAATATTAGTGGATTAATGCCTGTTCAGAATAACAGTAATAATCAAGAATTGAAAGTGACCAATTTCTTTTCTTACATAAGTATCAATTTATAATCTTCATCATTTTACCTACTTTTCAAAATCGATATTAGGGCTAGTTTTATTTTGTGTTTACAATAACCGGGTCGGGTTAATCTTCTTGAAATTTGAGAGAAACACGCATTATTTGTTGATGATATTAAGTTAATTAACTCTGTATGAATATCTTTTATCTTGTTTAATTCTTGGCAGAAACTCGTTGAAGTCGATATGGGTGACCTCGCTGATGATGCACATGGTTATTCAAACCTCGGAATGAATCTGAATTGCAACCTGGATTTCGATGATTTATTGTTCACTTTGAACTATGGAATTCTAGTAAATCTAATGATGACTTGGGCTTTATGAATGTCTTTCTCCGATATAATAACAGGGAATTTAATTGCACATCCAATATATCGAACATTGATATACAAATCAATTATATCGTAAGATTTTGTATTCAATGTATTACGAGATTTGACATTAATTGAATTTTTGTATTGAATTTTTTTTGTGGCACATGTAATATCACTCTTAATTATATTCCTTGATCTTAATTATGATATGCCGTATTTTGTTTGTTGAACTTAATTCAGATGGCACTGATATATGTATGAAAGAGACGTATTCCAAATTTTGAAAATTGATATTCAACTTCACAATCAGTTTCTTTGTCCAATTATTATTTTTTAGTTCGAGATAAATCAATGTGAAATACATGTAATCACTCTTTATTATAAAAGACATGTTCATCTTGGCATCATAAAATCCATGTCCAGTAAACACACACACGAAATATGTTTCTAATGAATCAGGTTCTCCAAAAAACAATTTATGTAAAACAAAGCCTTTGCCATATTTAGTTGAACCGATCCATTAATTTTACGTATGTGCGCAATATAATGTCCTAATAAAAACTGAATAATTTTAATTAGCAATAAGATAAAGAAGTTCTAATTATAAGATGGGATCATATTACGCAAGAAAATGTGTATAGATTGAACATGTATCTAAAGACATGGAGAAGTGGCCGGGGAAACAAGTGGATTCCTCGAAGCTAGCATATATATATGCAATTCCATACAATGAAACACTACAAAAAAAAAAAACATTTTGCGACGGCTCAAACCGTCGCTAAAACTGTCGCAAAACGGGTAAGGCGACGGTTCTAGCGACAGTTTCCTGATCCGTAACCGAATGGCTCGTCGCCTTAGCCAAGCGACGTATACTCAAAAACCGTGACAATATTGCGACGGTTTAGCTGTTAAAGACCGTCGCTATTTTAGCGGCGGTTACAATAACACCGACGCTAAATTAAGCGACGGTGTATGTCAACCCGTCGCTTAATTTAGCGTCGGTTTCTGAAAAACCGTCGCTCTATGAAGCGACGGTTTTCAAGAACAGTCGCTATAATAAGCGACGGTTTTTGACTAAACCGTCGTTTAATATAGCGACAGCTATTGACAAATCTGTCGCTTATTGTAGTGACGGTTTGCCAAAACCCGCCGCTTAATTGAGCGGCGGTTTGACCTGAACCGTCGCTTAATTAGTGACGGTCTTTATGTACCTGTAGCTAATTAAGCGACGGTTTGACAGTAACCGTCGCAACATTAAATTTTTTTATTTTTTTTAAAACCATCCTTAATTACGTACTGATTTTAAACTATATTGTGCTACATAATTGACAAAAAAGTAACAACAAAGTTTGCGAAATGTAATCATATATTACTAATCGAAAAATAATACAAGTGTTAGCTACAAATCTCATTAGAAAACAATCACAAAAAAACGTAGCTACGGTGACCGAGTCTCGTCATCGTCCTCGTCCTCCTCGTCGTCGCCGTCCCCGTAGCCCTGCGTCGGAGGAATATAAGTCTGTGATGATCTGTGTCTACGAGATTATAAATGTCCCCGTAGCCCTGCGTCGGAGGAATATAAATGTTGCGCCACGGGATCGATCCCTGTGCGAACTGCCCGGTCCAAGATTTATATCGCGCGCAGATGTGAGTGAAGGAGTTGCTGTGGAGAAAATCGCCGAAAACGCGACAATTTATAGACAGTTTGCTAATAGCGACGGTGTTTCAAAAACCCGTCTCTACTAGCGACAGTTATATATAAACCGTCGCCGATATCGGCGACGGTTTACACGAAACCGTTGCCGATCTAGATCGGCGATCGTTTATACAAAACCGTCGCTATATTAAGACGGTTTTATTTAACTGTCGCTGTATATTGCGACGGGTTGTGTTAAACCGTCGCACATGGCGACTGGTACATAAAAGCCGCCTAATATGGCAGCGACGGTTGACGTTAAACCGTCGTTAAATAAAGCGACGGTTGACGTTAAACCGTCGCTAAATAAAGCGACGGTTTATAGTAAACCGTCGCTTTTTTTGAGTAGCGACGGTTCTTTATAACCCGTCGCATTATATTACGACAGTTTAATAAAACCGTGGCCAAAAAAGCGACGGTCCTTAGTAAACCGTGGCTCAAAAAAGCGAAAGTGTTTATTAAACCGTGGCTAAAAAAAGCGACGGTTTTTATTAAACCGTCACATGTTTTTAGTAGCGACGGTTTATTAAAACTTGTCGCAAAATATTACGACAGTGTAATAAACCGTGGCTAAAAAAGCGACGGTTTTTATTAAACCGTGGCTAAAAAAGCGACGGTTGGTAGTAAACCGTCGTTTTGTTTATTTTGCGACGGTTTTATGCTTACCCGTCGCTATATAGCGACGGTTATAAGAAAACCGTCGCAAATGTGACGACGGTTCCTTAAAAACCATCGCTAAACCATCCGTTTTTTTGTAGTGAAACCATGCAAGCTAAGTTGATTAATTAGTTTGAAGTAGCTGGACACGAAGCTAGCAATGATGGTGTAGTAACTAACACACATTGTAGACCATTCCAAAGAATATAATGTGGACAGGAAATCTGTCTTAATACCTCGAAATGTATTGATCCTGAAATATACATAATTCCACCTTAATATTGCATGTGTTCATTCTGATCTCGTTTGTTTCTTTGTATGTATATTTATTATTTTCAGACCGTAAAGTGATTTCCATCCTCTTCAATTTTTTTTATGTTTTATGCACTCAGCTACATATCATGATTTTGACACAAAAAGAAACTGTGTGTGTATCATTAGTTTTCAAGATTTCTATATTAGGTAACTAATTAAACTTGTCATGTGTCCCGAAATCAACAAATTTAATAGAACTAGTTTCAAACGGCCGGTAGTTTTGGCTAATTATTACTTACATGGTCGTGTACAATATTGTCCATGCTTAATAGTCATTCTTGACATAGTCTTTGTAAATTAAATTTTACTGTAAAATATAACTCTGTTTATTATTATTTTTATGTAAGGTGTTATCATGTTTTCCGTATCTAATTTGTTTTATTATTTTTTCTGTATGTCATAAAACTTAAAAGTAAGAGTAGTATCATGTTGTGATATTTTTAGAAAAAAATTGGTATAAAAAATAATCTAAAAGTTATTTTAGAAATATTTTTCTCCCTCTACTTGCAGAAGAGGTAGAAAAATCTCAAATACAACAATATTGACGTTAATTATTAGCGAGATGACAATTAATATGATATCTATCTTAAAATCACGGTTAGCTGTTGAAAGTTTAAAAAATCCTCAAATAAAGTTTTTGCGAATCTTGCGAAAAATTCTGAGATGTATGGTTGCAATCTTACCTGGATTTATTCTCTTCAATGACAACTTTCATAATCAAATTGTTAATATTGTTGTATTTGAGATTTTTAAATAATTATTTCGATCATTTTTGCCAACCTCAAAGATTATGATCACATGGCTACTAGACTGGTAAAGAAAAGCTCATAGGGACCTAATCCAAGACGAAAAAAATGGGGCGATCACCTTTTTGAAGCGTAGAACTGGGCTTTTCAAAAATGCCACGGACAGATTGCCATAATCATGTTTACAACCTGCGGGAAAGCCTATTCTTTTTGCCATTCCAGTGTCGATTCCGTAGCGGATCATTACTTGAACGGCCACCCCATTCCCGATGGAAGAGGGCATGGAGGACAAAAGGAGTCAAAGAAAGGCGATGGAAGAGGAGATGGAGAGCTGACGTGTGCTTGATTTAACCGAACTCTAGGAATTGAAGGAGAAAATTGTAACGTCCACTACTCGTTTTGCTTAAAAAGTACTAGAAATTATTTTTTCCTCATATTTATTTCGGCCGAATGGAAATACATGCACTTAAAATATTTTGCGCCTTTCAAAAAAATAAACCACCAACTAACATTTAAAAATCAAAGGAAAGAGTTTGAATCATAAGTCGTCAATCGTAAGCATATCCTAACTTAGCAAAATTGCTAAAACTAACAACCTCTCAAAACCACTCAAAATAATAGTTAAAAAATTCGTAAAAACATCTTTAACATAAATCGTACACATCAGTGCGAAAACTAGAAGCGCTGGTCCTCGGGTCATGTGCACCTTCAGTCCAGTTAGATCAACTATCCAAGCCTCCCTCAACATTATTTTCATACTCACTTGCATCAAGCACTCCTAGTGAGTTTAAAGACTCAACACATCCTATTCTTGATAACAAATAATACGTATAAAATCACATGCAACGGTGAAAAATACATGTACTTAAAATAACGTTTTCATGATCATGTAAAAACATAAACATTTTCATATCATCATAAACAAATCCATATCATCATCAACATATTCATATCCATCATAATTATATACATATTCATATTCGTGTTCGTTGAATTCAGATCGTTGATTGTGACTTTCGTATTCGTATTGGGCGATGGATCCATCTACATATAACCACAGTACTGGGCGACGGGAACACCAGCGACACTCTCACCCGTCAACTGGGTCTTGGCCTTACGTATTAACATATCATCGTATCACGTGTTCGTATTAGTCACAATCCCTTCACATCCTTCAACATGTTATCATCACTTTATAAAAATCATGCATATACGTATCATTTTGTTTTGAAACCAAGCATGCAACACATTTTTTTTAACGTCAACATTTTATCATAAAAATCCCTAAACATTTAAAATTAACATTTTAATATATAAAACAACATTCAGAGCACTGCCATGACGTTTACTATTTTTAGGTGTAAAATTATCGTTTTACCCCTAGACGTAAAAATCCTCGAATTTGACTTTTTCTTAATTTCATTGACCCTAACATGTCCCAAATAATTATTTAAGCCTAAATTAAATTTTTCATAATTTTATTTAGCTTAAATTCAAGACTTTTCATTATTTCTTAATTTCATTTTTAATGTGTTTTAATCACGAATTAAATCCAACTTTAATATAAAATTTTCGAAGTAAAAACTTAAACTTTTTATATTATTTTAGCCCTCGTGAACCATGACCCGACCCCCGTGAGCCATGTTTCGAATTAATTTTCGAGAATAAAACCCTAACCCTCGAACCAAGCCTACCCTCGAGCTACTTCGATTTTTCATTGAGCCATGCTCGAACCCTCTTGAGCCAACCTCGAGCAGGGATGGCAATGGGCCGCGACGGGCGCGGATTTGCCATCCCCATCCCCATCCCCATCCCCATCCCCGCCCCCATTCCCAGCCACATCCCCGATTCTACCAAATCAGGGAATCCCCATCCCCGACCTCGCTGAGATAGGGATCCCCGTCCATGCTTGAATTTCTTTTTTTTTTTTATGAAACTTAATCTTTTTAAATTCAACATTTGAATTTAATATTTAAATTATAAATTCAACTCCTTGAATTTATCACCTACAAAATTTAATATTTAATAAACTCAAAATTTTGAGTTTAATAATTTAAATTCTCAAATTTTATAAATTCAACTCCTTGAATTTATTCTCTTCAAATTTTATAAATTCATAAATTCAACTCCTTAAATTTACTATTTGATAAATTCAACTTCTTGAGTTTATTTTCTCAAAATTTAATTATCATAAATTCAACTCCTTGAATTTACTATATCATAATTTTATATACACTACAAAAAAAAGTGTTTATAGAAGCGGTTTTTTAGGAGCACTTCTAAAATCGCTCGTGGAAAATGAACAACAAAATCGGTTTTACTTAAACCGTTTCTATTTCCTTACGTTTAGGAGTGGTCGCATTACTGCTTTAATTGCGCTATTTTTAGTACCGATTTGTATTAACCGCTGCTATTAATTGCTCCTATTGATTTAACTATTAGAACCACTCTTGAAACTAATCTAATTGAATATTTTTAACAGTGGTTTCAGAAAATCGGTGTTATGAACCGCCCTTATAGCTCTTTTTTTAGGATTGATATGAAAATTGCACCTATTAAATACATTATAAACCGTATTGAAAATTATTAGCGACGGTTTATGACATAACCGTCGCTAATAGTAGCGACGGGTTTAAGCACACCGTCGCTACTGGAATACATACGACGGTTTTCCTGACACCTGTCGCTAAATTTTGCGACAAGTATTAAAACCGTCGCTATATTGAGCGACGGTATTTTAAACCCGTTGCTAAATCTAGCGACGGGTGTCTTTTAAACCGTCGCATGTATTCCAGTAGCGACGGGTTGCTTAAACCCGTCGCTAGTATTAGCGACGGTGTTAGTTTTACCGTTGCTACATATAGCGACAATCATCAGATAAACCGTCGCTCAATTTAAATTTTCAAAAAACCGCCATACATGGCGACGATTTCTTTCATAACCGTCGCTAATAGCGACGATTGATTCATTAAGCGTCGCTGAATTTTCTATAAATACCTCCACTCCGAGAACTTCTTCTCATACTTTGTCTGTGGGCACTCATTCTCTGATGAACCCTCTTGTTTAGGGTTTTCGGGAGAAAATGTAGTGCATTTCACAACAATAAAATTTTTTTTACACGATTTAGTTTTGATTTAATATAAATTTTTTATCTTTAAAATTAATTTTAAGTAAATTTCTAAGTGTTAGTGAAGATTAGGAATTATGTTATCATATTTTTTAGCTTTATTAATTTTTTTTTTATTTTATTGAAAACTTTAGCGACGGAAATCATGTATAACCCGTCGCTAAATTAGCGACGGAATATATGAACAAGTTGTCGCTATTTTTAGCGACGGTTAAAAAAGTCCGTCGCTATATTTGTAGACGACGGTATTGTTATCCGTCGCTAGATAGCGACGGTTAGTAAAACCGTCGCTCATGTTGTAGACGAAGGTTTATTAAAACCGTCGCAAATTGTAACTAAAAATACCATTCTTTCTAATTCGTACGAGCATTATCAAACCGCACCTAAAATAAACAATAGAAGCGGTTTTTCAACTTGTACCAACGGTTGAATAAACCGCTTCTATAAGATATAAGGTCATAGATAAGAGGAGCGCTTTTGCAACCGGTGGTACAAGTGCTGGAGCGGTTAAAAACCGATCTTAAAATTGAAAAAAAACCGCTTTTATAGACACTTTTTTTTGTAGTGATAAATTCAACTTCTTGAATTTATTCTCTCAACGTTTTATATAAATTAAACTGCTTGAATTTATTATCTCAACGGGGACAAAATAATCCAGTACTTGTGTGACCCTCAATGGTTCAGGGATACAGCTAGTCGTGGGTTCACAACTCATTGTGATTCAGGAAATAATCTTTTATTCGGTCATACCCTAATTTGCCCCATTCTATGTATCAACACTTGATCATTAGAATGTCAGAAATCATATTTTTGATTAAACCTATCGAATCATGGTAAGAGCGTCTAGTAGTATCGCCCCATGATTCCCTAGGTATAACTGATAGTACCTGCAAGAACCAGCCGGTTATGATTAACGTACAGTACGGTCTCTTCATCTCATATATCTCGATCGAATCTGCAACCATTGGTTCATCGAGGGTTGCTTATTAATTCGAAAAAATATGTGACACATATTTGAGAATAAACAGTCTAACGTATATCTCATACTCTGGCCAGAGATTCCACGCACTATTATTTTATCAGATGACATAGGATATCCAAACTCATAGGTGAGCGGTGAATTCCCGACTACAATGCACTGGCTCCTACATATGTTGCAACTATACCCAATCTCGCCACCTGATGACTCTCATGGATTCGCTAAACGAGTCAAAGCACAGCCCTAATATATAGAGCTTCAGTGTTGTCCCGGGTCGTATGGACTAATGATGTACAATCATAACCACAGACTTATTCTCTCGATGAATGATAACCACTTGGAAAGTCCGAGGGAGGGTGGTTCGGTAAAATCATCATATGACTATCCATCTGCATGTTTGGACATTTCTATGCCCTTACCAAGAAATGCGGTACACAACATCACAGATGCTAGTCTTGAGTTCAAGCGAACTTTATCCATGTTTTAGGTGGCTGAATCGACTAGGAACGAATTTAGATTATACAGTGTTTACAAATGAGTTTCAACATCGAATTACGATTCATTTGTATTAAATTATAATCAGGTCTTTATCTATGTTGATCACATGGATATACAGATAAAGAAATAACAAACCATGAAATAATTCATTAAATTAAAATAAAGATTGTTTATTACAATTGAGTCAATAAATTCCACGGCCAACAGTTGGCTTACAAGGCATCTATTCTAACAGAATTCTCACGTGAAACAAAAACTAGAGTGAATGATATATCATATATTTCTCTTATTAAAAGTTATAACTCAGTTGTCGTTGAAGCAGATGGATATGAGAAGATAATTTTCATTGAAAAATATTGTCGAAATTATATTGATAAAGTCAGGAAATTAAGACATGGAGAGGGACATGCAATTGCTATTCAAGCTTATTTATCCAAAATGCAGTCACTTTCTCCTGGTTTTTTCTTTAGCTTGGATTTCGATTATGTATTTTGGACAGATAATAGATGTAGGCAAGCTTATAAATAATTTGGGTGATGTTAACTATTCCAATGGATGTGCCTACGATGAGGAATTCTACTTATACAATGTTTTTTTTGTTGCATACAAGTTTAAGAAAGTGTTTGGTAAGATGACAAAGAATGTGCTATTTGTTGAATACTTTGAAGAGGTAGATGGTTCGGACAAGAAAAGACAGTGTGGTCTCCAACGAAAAACGATTGGGAGAAGACACAAGTCTTTGCGAATTTTCTCAAGATGTTTCATGATACTATATTACAACTTAGTGCTAGCAAGAATTCTACATCGCCCTTGATTTGGGAGGAAATAGTTTAATTGAAGACAGTCATTGACGAGACAATACTTGATACTACTGATCCTTCATTTGCGAGAAATTCCTATGAGAATGGAGAGTAAGTTGAAAAAGTAATAGGGTGATCTTGAAAAGGTGCACAAGCTTGTTTTCCTAAGTCATATTCTAGATCTCGTTATAAACTTCAAATGATTGGAATCTATTTGGGAGATATGAAATTGGATACTAGCAAATGCAATCTTTTGTCGACAATTTAAAGAATTTTCCAATGGAGTTGTATCATGCATATAAAAAGAATTCTCCGTTGGATCATTTTAACGGGATTGACGATGGCGATGTAGACAAAGATTTGATAGAAATGTATAAAAATGATCCCGTTAAAATGAACTACCATATGAAAATGGCTCAAGTAAGAAAAGCTCAAAATCAAGCAGCATAACCAATAAAGTGGACAAGTATTTCTCGGATCCTTTTATGAAATTGAGCTCAAGCTTCGATATTTTGGAATGATGGAAAGAGAATACAACGGCATTTCCATTATTTTCTAAGATTGTCAATGATATTTTTTCAATCCCTCCATCTACTATTGCTAATTAGAATGCTTTTAACCATGGAACGAGGGTTGTCGATCCATTTAGGGTATCATTGCTTCACAAAATGGTGGACGCACTAGTGTGTATTAGTAATTGGCTTAGATGTGAAGAAATTAACTTATACAAGGAGCCGACATAAGAGAAATTCAACTTTTATAAAGATTATAAAGAACTGGTCATAAATAAGTCAATATTTAACTTGTTTAATAATTTTTATGAGTATTTTGATTTTTTTCAATCATTCTTTTATGAATCAAAATATAAATTAACTTTTACGAAATGAAGATTTTTTTAATAGAAGTGCATTTATTTATTTAGTTATTGATGTTCATAGAGAGAAACGTGGCTTAGTAAGTTGTAGTAGGGCAAGTTGGTATTTGATATATATTTATGATTTTATGTAAATGTTGTATTTCTAGCTTCTCATTAGTCGAATAAATCTTACTTTGGTTTTTTTCATTTGTAAATTTTAATTTTGGTATATATTATGCTTATATGATATTTTTGTTTGTGGGTATCCTCATTCACATGACAAAGTAATGTTAAATTCAGCAATGACTATGAAATCATTTCACAATTCATTTCATTTCCGGATTGATGAAATAAATATGTTGGCTTGATCAGCACAAGTGTGCAGGGTACTTGCCACTTTGTTGAGTTGTAGCATTGATTTTCCTATATTTGGCTACTGAATTGTAGGTGTTAGAGAGATTTTTTTTAAAAAAATCAAGTATGGGATCGGAAAAAAAAACTCCCAATTTTTATTGAGATAAGATCGGATATGAGGTTTATGGGATAGGTCCCTACCCGACTCCACCCCTAGTCAAGATAGTGTTCGAATGAGGATGAAGTGACCGGATTTAAGGGTGTAATCAATTATGAAGCAAGTTAATTAGAAATGCAATTAGATATACTTGAATTTATATTTTTTTTTATACGTTAGAAGACTTTCAATTTGAAATGATCGAACGTGAAATTTCATATTTCTTTTTCCCAATTTGATGTGTTATGGTTGTTATATTTACTTCATGCAAAACTCTATTTAGTTTGTTGTGTGTATTTAATAAGAGATCATAATATTTCTCATCAAAATTTGAAAAATTAAAATTTATTGTTTTCAAAAAACTCAACTTGATAGGTCAAGTACAAAAAAAAAAGTTCAAGGGAAAAATATTAAACTAATATCATAAATATTATTCCAAAACTGAAAATTTCTCTCATATAAATAACTCTCAACATGAATATTGTAAAACTGGACAATAAATAATAATAAAAAATAAATTAGAAAATATTTCGTTAAAATTAATTTTTAAGCAAGACAAACAATTGTAGGTGAAAATACATAATTTTTTAAAAAAAGTAGTGTGTGACAATGTACACGTAACATTTTCCCAAATAGAAAATCAATAGAACTTGACATATACGTACATTTAGTATGCATTCAACCAATACTCCAATGATCATAAAATAAATAATAATTTAAATTAGATATATTTCACACTAGACTAGATATATGTGACATTATATATACAATACAAGAAAACACTAGAATTAACAGCGGGTTTTTTAACCTTCAAATATGTCACTAATTTTAATTTGGTAATTTTTATATTACTAAACGGGGATGGTTTATAAAAAACTAGCCGACGGTTTTTAAAACTCCCTCTCGAAATTAAAGCAAAATTAATGGAGTATAATGACTATAATCCTTCCCACC
Organism: Primulina eburnea; assembly: GCF_022965805.1. NCBI lineage: Eukaryota > Viridiplantae > Streptophyta > Magnoliopsida > Lamiales > Gesneriaceae > Primulina > Primulina eburnea. The sequence continues at coordinate 419,294 of NW_027331215.1, forward strand.
TAAGTCCTAACATCACCCTAGATATAGTTTTGAGCCTGCCATACATCTTTAATTAGAACGAGATATATCATGTTTGCCTCCGTCCTATGTTACTATAGACCAGATTTCTGATTAAAAAATTTGGAAAATTACATTTTTTTTTAATGATATGTTTGTTTTTACGTGATTTTGGTATTCTATATTATCAAATTCCAGTATTAATTTTACTCTTTTTTCTTATGTGACGCTGACGCGATACATATGCAATACTGATGTTTGTAACGCCGCATCAATAATCCAAATAAAAAGAACTAAAAATGACAACATTCGAAAATACATAACTAAGATTAAAATTTAATAACATTATAAATGACCAAACAAAAAAATAAATATACAAGACCAAAATTGCAATTCCCCTAAAATAAAATTAAACCTCACAGCAGCACAAGACGATCTCAGAAGATTAGATAAATGCTATAACGAGTGTGCTACTTTTCTGTATATTGAGCTTTAAGATAACGAGTGGTTTTTGATAGCTCAAAACAACGTTGGAGTGATAGGCATTGAATATGTTCCTTGTTGATAATAAATTTGTTGTTTTCTATATAGGAATGATCCTTAAATATATAGAAACCTTGAATCCAACGTCTATAAACAAAATGGCTTCTTTGACTCTGAGTGAATCAGCTTTATCATCGAAAAAGGGTCCTGCAGAAAGTTTTAAAATAATCAGTCTTTGTTTTATGCCAAAACTAGTAAGACGTGTTAAATGTCTTCGTACATCATTAATGGTGCAATTAATAATAGTACTATAGCATTAAATGGTGCAATTAATACTTAGTACTATGTGAGGTAACTGTAACATTAAAGCTTGTAAGCGATCAAACGAAATACGTTAAGTTCTGCTTCTGCTTCTGCTTTTGCTATGTTATGTTAACCTTTAAGTTATGCTTCTTAAATATTCGATAAGTACTGCTTCTGTTTTAGCGATACGAGTACTTTTGCTATTTATATGTTCTTCTGCTTTTACTATCACCATCTACTGGTTTTGACTCTCATCACCACAATTAAAGTAAGTATAACCTTTGTGGTGATGCCGAAACCTAGATGTTAGTAAAGATAAGATCAACAGTTATAATGAAAATCAGATAGTCCAGCGCCTACTCAACACCCTAGGACCCCGACCACGCCCCCAAGGACCAGCCTGGACCACCTACAGTAGGGCATGCACGCTAGAACACCGAAATCTTCCAAGAACTCATGCGCTTGCACTCGATCTCCCAACTAGCCTCGCGATCTAAACTAGATCACTCTCAGCTGCACTCAAGCTGCTCTAAGCCACGTTTCGGACCCTTCCAGATCCGATCTGTTGCCCCAAGAATTTAGCTTGCATGAGTGTCCCATTCGCTTTCACCTAGATTGAGCACTCTCTCGTCTCCCACGCTTAGATCCAGGTTCCCCTCGACAAAAGCCTTCCCTAACACGAAGAGCAGCAGCCCCCCATGCACAAAATTTCAGAAAAGTCATGAACAACAACCAAAAAATGCAAGCCTTGCATGATCATGTATGGATCGATAATTTCAGACACAAGCATTCACAACGGCCTTAATATTAACGTGCATGATGCAAAGAAACGAGATAACATGCGTGCTTGATTAAATATTTGGTGTACAAATGCTCGAGGGGACACGAGGCGGGGGAAACACTTGATTCATATACGACAACATAAAATTAGGAGAAGTGTTCTTCTCCTTAATTCATGTTCCTGTTGTCTTTGTGCAGGAGGTTTATGTTTATATGATGTCTGAAACATGCACATGAATATACATACATAGTTTTATTGTCCAAGACAACTGTTCGAAGATTTAAGCAATATTTTTTAGGCATCTATGAGTAATATTTACCAAATATAATAGCTCTCTTTTCAAAAAATCTCTTTGCCCACAAAGATTATAACTGAAAACAAAAAGAAAGAAAATAATTAATAATCACTTATTAGGATCTTAGACCAAAAAGTGAATTAAGGTTGCATCATTTGAAATATAAGATATATACAATGTACATTTAGCAAGTATTATTATGATGTTAATAATGTTAACCAACCATACGCATCGAGACCAAATTATAACTACACACACATCTCCATTTTTTTTAATAAAAAAATACAATAATAATAATAACAAAATATAATTTATAAAAAATATTATTTTTTATTTCAAAAATATATAAATACTCACAAATAAAATCCATGACTAGTCAAATAATAAATCATAAAGTTCCATTAATTTAACGGGAAAGGGTTCGGAATCCCAGCCACCCACCTGTGTGGCCAATTACCCAAATCGACTCTTTGTTTGAAGTCAACAAATTACACACACAGAAATACGAAGGGAAGAAGGGTGGTGGGGATGGGGGAAGCCGGAGGCAGATCTGTCGAATAGCGAAATTTCAAACAAAAGGGCATCCTTCTTGATTCTTGCCGCTCTACAATACTTTCTTCTCAACATACATTTACTGCTGAGGTGCTTGCCACTCCCTTTCGTTGTATCCACATATATTTACCACTCTGCAAATCTTGCCTCTCCAATTGTGCCGGTTTCGTGAAAAACTCGTGCAGAAAACTAAGGGAGGGACACACGGAGGCCACTGTGTGTTTGTTTGTCTTCCGTGTGAAAGAAAAAATAAAAAGAAAATGCTGGAATTGAGAGATGGGAGCTGCTATCCGAAGGAGGTAGGTGGGGGTGGATTTGGGCTTGGCTTGTGTTGACGGCGGGATTACAATTATTGCCTTCTATCAGGTAATTCTTGCATTTTTTCTGATTCTTTTGGTTTGATGGATGTGTGTTTAAGTTTCATTAATCATGAGACTGATGGGCTTTTCTTGTAGTATCGCCATCTTGTTATTGTGGACGAGTGCATCGCTGGGACTCTAAAGTGTCTTTGACATATTTTTTTAGAAAAAAATTCTGCTATCATCGGTTTCCTTTCCTTTTTTTTTTGTGTTTGTTGTCTATATTTATATTATTGTTTTGGTTTTATACTTTGTGCTTGTAAAGGGGACGGTTTAAAGTATTTTCTTGAAATTTAGTTTGGCTATAATTGTGGCAAGTTATTGCATAATTGGAGCAACTCTAGGCTTCTTTTTAAGCATTCAGACATGTCAATCCAATTTAGTAGCTGAGGATCAAGGTTTGTGAATTCGAAATATAATTTCTTTTAAATTTGTGCATGATTTCTGTCAAATCCAAGTTAAAAGCTCAGTTTCAGCATAAGATGTTTTTGCTTTTTTTGATAATGCATAAATGGAATGCTTGAATATTTTCCTGAGGTTGTGAACCTTAAAATATTGAGGTGAAAGATTTATCTAGGTTTGTTTGGTTAGAGATCATTATTTTCTTGTACGAGTAATGATTCTCCATGAAGCAATTTTTTTTGGATGGTGAGTTCTGAGGTCTTGAATGTGAATGACACACAAAACTGACAACTTTGTCATGCAGCTAGTTGATGAGTATTGATACAGTTGCTCAACACATTATTCTTGCCATTTTTTGATGATGTTACTGTCACATTGTAAAATATGCCTATTGTGTTAGCAACGTGATTAATGAGTGCACCAGTGGAAACATTTAAATTTAATTTCTCGTGGTAAGACTTTTTTTATTATCGGTATTTATTTGCTAGTTGTTTGCAACATTTTAGTAAAGTGTTTTTGGTTTTACGGGTGCAAGCTTCTGAAGATTTATATGATGTTGAATATTCTTTTGCTATATTTACTACTGGTTGCTGCCTTTTAAACTTCTCTATCAACAATAGTGATGTTTTTTCAGCATTCAAATGAAATGATAAACTTCAGTATTGATTTCTGAATGGTTATTCCCTATCCATTGTTGCAGATGATAAGAATTCATTTAAGAAATTCACATCCTAGGTGGACCGCCCAAAAGGTATGCAGGTACTTCACTTTTATAAACCCCTTGGTTACTAATCCTTTTGGCAATAACATGCAATTTGTGTACGCTACCACAATAAACGGTTTCTCTAAGTTACTGGGTACCATGTGCTAAATGGGAATCTGTAATTTTGTTTTACTTTGTCAGTGCTTTACTCAATCACTTCACTTTTATCACAATCACCTCAGTGATTGTCTGCTCCTAACTACGAACTCTCATTGTTCAATGTTTTATAGGTGCAACCCTATACCTTGTTTTTCTAATGCGGAAATGCTATTTTTTTTTTTGCGTTGTGGTTGAGATATTGGGATATGATCTAAGGTTTCATGGCGCAAAATTAGCTGAACTTTTGTTTTGTTCGAGTCTCTCTGATATTTCTGTAAAATATCAAGTCTTTCATCTACTGATTGGAACATCAAATTTTGGTGAGAATTACTGGATTTTTATTGTTGTCATTTCAGAGGCCTTTGCTTTATTAGATTCTATATTAGCTCTTTGATTGCGGTCATCTGTTTGCTTTTTCATTAGTCCTCATTGACAATGTATTGTAAGATATCTAGGTCCCCTTTTATTTTTGTCGCAGTTGTATGCCCTTGATGTGGTTTTCTTTAAAAAGTTGTGACAAGTCAAAAATGAATTATGTCGAACTTGTAACAGCAACCAGACCACTGCTTGCTTGGAGTTCCCTTGACGATAACATTTTTATGTTACTGCCTGCGATGATCATGGTTTTCATTGGATTCTACACATGTTTTATGATAGATTTACTGCATTTGCTTTTGCATTGTTGTTGACTACCAGTTTTCAAGTAGCTTTCCTGTTTGGCTTTTTTTTTGCTAAATTGAATTGGAAATTATTCGGCAGGTTATTTGCTTTATTTTGGGTTAACTCCCCTCGCTGCTTGTAAGGATTGGCTTTTCTGGTCACAGTCTTGTGGTTTCATTATCATGGGTATGCAGGTTACAACTTACAAGGCTGTTATTTGGATTATAAATTTTTACATGTCCGTGGTCACCCTATGCGGGTATTTGACCTAGAGATATTATTTGTTTGCAGCTTTTCCCAAAATTTTGTTTGTTGCGGCATTTCTTCTACTCTTGTCATTTTGGTAATTTCTTTTTCGAGGGAATGTATATAATAGTGTCTGATACATTCATAATCTGGCGTTTTGCTCTTGCATGTGTGATTAATGCAGTGTATATATAAAAAAAGACAAGTGTCATATTAAATATGTTTTTCATGATTTCCCATGTCTTCTGTTTTTAATAATATATGCAATACATTAAGTTGAATTATGTTTATCTCAATGGGTAAATCTCACATTTGCACAAAAACCTAGCTTTTTGAATATGCTGACCAACCATTATCGTCTTAGTATATGAAGAGTTTGCATTTCACTACAGATCGGTCTTAGTTGAAACTTGTGACTTACAGGGTGGACCTTTGCCATCAAACAAATGATGATGAAGAAGAATGTAGCTCCAGAGAAGCCCTACTGGAGAAGATCAGTAAAACTGATTATAGTGCCAGTAGTTGCTGCAATATTTGCACCTTTCTGTTTATTGAAATAGGAAGTCGGCAAAAAGTTGTGATTCTGGTACAGATACAGTTTTTCGCTTGTGTTAGCCGTCATTTTTCAAGAAAAACTCTTTGGTATTAATATTTTATCTTATCCAATAACAAATTTTGACCAGGTTACTGTTTTAGTCACTGCAATTATGGTTGCATCTTCGTTGCTGATATGGATTGGGATGGGAAAGATTCCTATTGACTCTGTAGTTGTGGCTGAGGCATGTATGCCTTTCATCTTTGTTATCCTCTCTTACTTGTACTGATTAATTAGACTATGTAATACTCCTCTCTTGCTCTTATTATGATGCTGATTGTAAAGAATTGCTTGCATCTCAAGTAAAATGATCATTCTTTTCCCTGGAAATCTAAAGGGGGCGTTTATGAGAAGTTTTTGAAACTTTATATTTAATTTTTCTAAAAACTGAAGTCTTGTACCTGCTCTCTGTCTTATGTTATGACATATCTTTTGGTTTTATTTCTTGCAAATTTTATTTCTGGACAAGTTTAACAGAAATGATCTCCTGAGGCTGCCCTGTACTGAACACTGGCATCAAACTGTGCTAGCTTGATTGATTATTTCATTTGAAAGTAGATGCTCACAGAGACTAGTTTCATATTCACAAACTAGCAATAGGTTCGCCAAGCTAATAAATAACCTTTTGTACATGTTGAATTTTGAGAAAGTTGTGACTTGAAATGTAATTAGAGTAAAAGTTATTTGAATGAGAATTTTCTTATTGTTTTGAATGTCTTAATTATTTTTTGTGAATGAACGAATGGCTTGATTATGTATCCATTCATTTGTATCTTTGTGATGATTTTAGTGATAAACCAATTGTTTTCTCATAATTAATATTTTGTTACACTCTTCTACATACAGGTTGCTGGTTTGGTCATTGTATGTGTTGTCAGTTTTACATCGAGTGCTTCTGTTGCTCTTGCTACAAATATTCCTGTAAGTTCTTGTTAGTTGTTACGTTCATATTTCTAAGTTAATTTCTGTGAAGGTAGCATTCTATGTACTGCAGCTGGTTGTATCACTGGCATGGGAAACAGATGGATGGCCTCTATACAGCTCTTCTGCAGGTTTTGTATTATTTCATAGGTAAAGGTTTTAATTTCTTCGTTCCAAAAGTTACGACTGACTGGATCTTGGTCGCGCAAAGGAATAAATGTTGGAACTTATATTGGCATCCGTTTATGTTAAAGCAAGTAATATTTAATAATTTGAGAACAAAGAATGATATTAAGATGATAAATGTATTAATTTCATTACATGCTTTTGTTACTTCCACTCAAATTTATGTGTCTTGTTTTTTCGATTCACTTTCTTGACATTTTGTATTCCAGTTTCATCAGTGCCCTCAGCCTTCATCCTATTTGAGATGAGAGAGCTACCACCTCCGCTCACTGCTAAAGAACAATAGGAGTGAGCTAAAGAACAATAGGAATCGAGAACGTTGGCTTTTATTAGCGATGGTTAATCAGTGACGACCCACCCACAACACTGGATTACTTGGACAATGGTGCAGAATCAGGTTCTGATAATGACTTAATTATGGCTTCTTTATGTGTTGTGTTATGTTAGATGGAATGATATTTCGGCGAATTGTGCTCAACACGGTTGGAACTTCTTATGAATGCTGGTTGTCTCTCTCTCGGTCAAGTTTATTAATTTATTCTGAATTTTCAATTTCCAAGTTAGAAGGCTAAGTGCTCTGCGCCGTTATATATTTCATGACCATATTTTTAATGATACGCTTGAGAACTTATACAAGAATTCAAAATGTTAATTTTATTCCAAGAGGTTATATATATATTCATCCAATCGGACAGTGTATTCCAACTAAGTATCGACCTTTGAGTATTCGGGCAGCTAGGGAATCCGGGAAACGGATGAGACGCCATAACTGATTGGCGAGCAAGGCCCGATTGAATTCAGTCAATTTTCTGAAACCCAGGCCGTCCCGACTCTTTGGTCTGCGTAGAAAATCCCAGGACTTCCGGTGTATTTCAATTTTTCGATTTACAGCACCACAATCCCCATATTATGATAGACACATAAGAAATATGGCTTCAAAAATAAATTTTTTAAAAAAAACATTATAAAAAATAAAATCATTCTTCTTTAACAATCACCCTTTATCAAAACTCCCACCATTTTCGTAACAATAAGAATTTTAAAATTCGTATTTCATCAATATATTACAAAATTATGTAAAGTATATAAACCTAAAATATCTCGATGATAAAAAAAAATCGAAGAAAGATGACTAAGCTAAAGAAAATTTAAAATTTGCCCGACCATAACAAACTTTCCAAAAAAATCAGATCATAAATATCCTTCTTTTTAAATAGTACGTAAATGAAAACATAGTATATATCTACTCTATTATCTTTTGGTGTAGTAGAACATCATTTATTATACAAAAAAAAGTATGTTATTATAATATATATATGTAAATATTTAGAATATCCAAAATTATTTTTATTTAATATATCCAATGATTCGATCATAAAGTTTAAACAGAACAATATTTGATCAACAAATAAGTTGTGATGTTCTGTTTATGCCAAATCATCAGTATCAGCAGGGAAAAAAAGATTCAACCATTATCTATATTAATTTGGGATGCAACAAATTAATTTGATCTTTTATTTTTAAAAAGGAAAAACCAGTGTATCTTTCAAGATAGGTCAAAAGATTTGTTTTATCTTATTGTTTATAGGATACCGATTATAATCTTAGATATCAAAATCTGAAAATCATCAAATCTGAAAATCATCAAATCTGAACGAATTCAAGTAACATCCAATCCTAGTATTAATTATTTGATTATGCCAAGGGTATGTAATAATTAATTTTCAAAATTATTAAGGATTTAATAAAATATGTACATAATAAATTAGTAAAAATACATACACATATTTCGTTATAAGAAGATTTTTGAAACGCATTTATTTTATATAATGTCCAAAAAATACACATGAATATTAACTTCCCTGCTTAAACCGACTCCGTTTCGTCCAGTATTGAAATTCTGGATGAAACATTCTTCCTATTCCAAACTTTCCAAATATCCCTCCACTTCTTCCAAATCCATCCCCTCAATTTGCTGATCCCACCACCAGAATTCACGCTCCTCGGTTTTACGATTCGTTGCAGTACCAATCACTTCCTTCTTCTTTTCTTCTAAGGTTCTCACGGCCTCCTCGTACTCAGTTCTGGCAACATCTATATGGCCGACATAATCAATAATAAAACCATCTCCCATATCGAATCCGTGGCGCGTGGATTCCGCAGACGGGCTGTGGAATGCGTAGAACTTATTTGCCGGTGATTGTACAATAATGGAGAGTTCCGAACCGCACAGAATGCATAATTCACTGGCCTTTTTGAATAGCCCTATTCGTCTTTTGGAAAACGCTACTTGCAAGCTTGCTTTCTTCTGTATTTTCTTCATTTCAATCTTGCGACGACCCATGGTAAGTTTCTTCATCCCATGCATGTTCTCCATATGCGATAATCTGCAGTCAAAAAAAAAACTCGTGTTACTCAAACTCAAAATAAAAACTTAAAATCTATGTCAAGTTTGTATGCTAATTGAAACAAACTAATCATGCTTGATATCTAGTTCTTATATAATTCAACGAGGAATAATCAAAATTAACATATATAATTATTATGTATTAAGAAACCAACGTGTTTTAACCTTCAACCACACTTTCAAATAAATTTCCAGGACATGGCTCACACATAAACGCTATAATAAATCCCTCAATCACATCCACTCCGTTGCCGGAATTACACTTCAAAGCTTAAAAAAATTTCAATAGAATCCCGATGGGTAAATGTTCAATTCTTTGAAATTCCCAAAGTTCTCCCATCCACTCAAACTATCAAAATCACCCACAAAATTTGAATAGATTTACCTGAAATGCTACTCTTGAATTTGACACCCGCAAGATTCCAACTTTTTTTCTTTTTTCTCCGCGGCGAAGAGAGTTTGAGGGTGGGATTTTTGCTGTATAGCGATAGGATTTTGATACAGATGAATCTGTAACCCGGGATTTCGGGATTTTGATACAGATGAATCTGTAACCCGGCGCTCCGGTAAAGCCCAAGCCCAAGCCCAAACAAAATCTTGCAAGTTAAAATACTACTAAAATTTATTTCAAAACTCACTCAAAAAAATATATATTTCAAAACTCCTAGTATTAATTATTTGACTATGGCAAGGGGTATGTATTATTAATTTTCAAAATAATTAAGGATTTAATTAAATATGTACATAACTTAGTAAAAATACATACACATATTTCGTTATAATAAGATTACTTAATTAGTAATTTTGGTGTTGAAGGAGATTGAATAATTAAAAAAAAGACATACAATGAAAATAATATATAACTTACCACACAATATTTAATCTCTTTCTCCTAAAATAAAAATTTAAAACGCATTTATTTTATTAAGATAAGATAAGAGTAGTCCGAAAAAGCAAAAAATAAAGAATGAAGCGACTCCGCCTGGGGAACGAACGCAGAATTTCTGGTTCCGATGACCACGGCCTTATCCATTGGACCACGGCGTCATTACAGTGATTGTAGATCTAACATATTAATTTTCTTTATACAATTTGTTGTACAAACTGTTTTTTGAACAAATTTGATGTATGTATGCATGCAGGAGCCAGAAATATGACTCCGTCCGGGTTGAAATTTTAAACTCTAAATCTTTTAATATTTTAAATTGATCTATCCGGGCTAATATCATATTATTCCAAAATTTACATATACATTTTTTGAAAAAAAAAATTGGACCACCCGAGCTAAAGCCCGGATAAAGAACCATGTGGAGCGATCTAGCATTTGAGTTACTGTTTGAAATATTAGAGTTAAATCATTATCATCAAATATAATTTTTGATAAAATGACAAACTGTCTATTCTAGAAAACATCTATAAATATTCAATTTTCCTTTCTAGCATTTTTTTCCCTTTTTTGAACAAGCCTTTCTAGCATTTTAATTGGTCAAAAATTTCTAATTTTTCAACATTTAAACATAATTTTGTTAAATGTATTTGATGTATCTTAGTATAGGAAGCATGGGAAATAAAATGTTATTGGCGTTGTGGTTTATTTTGTGGCAAGTTGGGGGATGGGAATGTGATAACATTCCAGGCCAAATTTTCTAATAGAATATATATATATATATATTCTGCACACGCGATACGTATGTGTACAATATTTTTTATCAATATCGATGGACTAAAGTGAAATTTGACAAATTATGGAGGGACTAAATTGATATTTGAATGGTTGAAAAAATAAAAATAAAAATGTATGTTGAAATTAAAAAAAAAAAACAAAAACAAAAGTGTAATATTAGTATCATATGAGGGTAAAGTTGGAAGAAAATGTTGGTGTCCTCTCTAGGTTGTTACTATCATGCCCTCACACTTAATAATATAGTATAGAAGTATAGATATATATACATATACATTTAATTATATGTATAATTATGTATGCTTATTTTTATATAAATTTTTATATATATTATTAATTATATAAGGAAATTGTAGACACGGGAGAAACAAAATTATCGTCCTTGTTTGGAGTGAACAAGAATTGAGCAACATTGTTTGACCAAATTAAATAACCAGGTTAGTGTTGTCTTGTTCATCTACGTGATGATTTTCACAAATGTCCGAGCTCAAGCTGAAGATGCTGGTATTCTGAAAACAGAGTTATTTACCACACAAGTAGAGAGTTTCGAGAGAAGCATGGATCAAAACACAAAATATCCTTATTTCCAAACATAGTAAAATTTATAAACCAAACATTACGGTCTTAAAGAATAGAAAAGATGACATTTCTCAAGCATAAGCACTGGGGTTCTGGATCAGATAAGCCTTCACAGCCTTGTAAACTCCCAATACTTTCTCTTTCCCGGGTTTTATCTCTTTCTCTGTCAGCGAGAAATCGACTTTTGTGTAATAAGTGCTGGTCACCTTAGAAAATGTACCCCCATCTGGTGCTGCTTCCAACTTGATTTCATGTGTAATCTTATCAAGATTGTCCATTAAAGTATCCCCTTCAATCACCGTATAGCAATAACTGTATGTCTCTTCGTTAAGTTCATCGATCTGATACTTCAAAGATTTAAGATCACTACCTGTAAAAAAATAAAATTAAGATTAAAAATACATCTCATAACTTGATTAGAATTATATGCAATATCGTAAACAGGTTTGGATGTTTAGTTAGTTACCTTCAGCAAAAACTAACCCGTTTTATGCTTCCCACTCCATCGTTGCCTTGAAGAAATTCCATGCTTTTAATTACATGTGGGAGAAGTTTTGGGATCAAGTTAATGGAGTCTAGAATTGAGGCTTTAAAGATTCTTTTTGGACAGATTGCAGAAGCGTGCTCTTCTGTATAAGTAAGGACACCCATTTTCTTTTGCTACTGTTTCGAGGGTTCTTATTGATTGGATTGTGTTGGAGATATAATGTGACCATGGATTGTATTTATAGGCTATAACTACAGGTTCTGAATCATAACAAGGATAAAATTTGTTAAATCCCCAGATGAAGATCCTCCATAAAGCTCCAAATCCCAGAATCTGGAATGACATAATCTCGCCATATGTCATTCTAGATTCTGGGAATTGTACCATTTTCTGTAATAATATATGTCAATTGTGTAGAATATTTAATGTTTTTGTTTTTCTAGATAATGAGATAAATATGATTGTATTATCATGATATGGTATGATGGTTAAAAAGGAGAGTTTATTTACTAATCAAATTTGAACCTTCCTTATCTTATAGATTTGATTGTTGAGGAATTTGAAGAATAAAAGAAGGGTGGATAGTTAGACGGGACGAGGAATGAATCATATACTCACGCTCGTGCTCATTGAAATCTCAGAAGAAAACATTTTCAAGAAACGTGAAGTTTTGAAGAGTAAAGATACTGTGTGTTGCCTTGAGTGTTGGAGACATTTGCAGACAACATCGTGACGAAGTTGGCTGAAGATCGTTTTTGTTACTCCAAGTTTTTTTCACGTTTTTTTGCTTTCTTATTTTACGTTTTAGTTTTGTTGGTTATTTTAGAATGTATTTTATTTTCTCAATATGTTGATAAAATTGATTTTAGTATTAACCGCTATTGGTATTGTTTTCGTGTGAAAGTTGTGGTTTTTATAGTGATTAAGTTTTGTCCTGAGGTAGCGCACAAGTATTTATACTTGTGCAAATTTAATATTGTCCATTTATTTATTTAAAGTTAATTTGTGTTACAAACTTTAATATTTTGCTGCATATTGTCTCAAATGTTGTCACTTTTGTCACAACATTTAATTCTTATAAAACACAAACTTACATCTTATACTAATATTGTTATATATACTTGCATATGTCGAACAAATTTTCTTACAGAATCGATTTTATCTTTTTTGTATCATATGTGTTAAGATCTGATGAAACACTCACGCAAGATCAGAGAAAGAAGTAGAGGAAAAATAAGCGACACGCATTTACTTGATTCAGATTGAGATCAATCATACATCCAAGGTTCTGGGAACACCCCAATGAAATCCACTAAAATAAGAACAAGATACAAGCGATTACAACTCTCACAGAATCACACAACCACCGAGTTCTCACAATACAAATCTATGTGTTTATATCAGACTTGTATATCATGATCGGCTTTCCCTTCTATTGAGCAATTCTAAACACAAGAATTATATAAAAGGAGAATGGATATCACAGTGTGCTATATTCAGAGAATTCCACTTAAAGCTACTGGCGGAAGACGAAGCCTTAATCTATTATATCAGTTAACAGCCCTTTAACCAACTCAAACCCAATTTAATCCGTTGACCTCAAGACTATTAAGTCACAACCGTTGGATGCACACCATTCACAGCCGTTGGATGCACACCATTTAGCCATAAGGAGTCTCCGACATCTGATTAATATAATGAGTCAAATAAATCTTCACAATTCTCCACTTATTGGGCTCATTTCAGTGATTCCAAAAGCATGTTCCCATGTTCAGGACCCGGCAGTCATTCCTCCATATTGAGCAGGCGCAATGCATCCTTAAGTTTATTGACTGGGATAACTTTTGTCAACATATCCGCGGGGTTAACCTTTGTGTTGATCTTCTTGATACTTACTAGTTCCCTTGATATGATTTCCCTCACAAAGTGTAGTCTCAAATCGATGTGCTTAGTCCTTTCATGAAATACCGTATTCTTAGAAAGATGGACCGCACTTTGGGAATGACAGAAAACCGTAGCAGAGTTCTGTTCATATCCTAACTCATTAACAAAGCCTTTAATCCACAAGGCTTCCTTTACAGCTTCCGTAAGAGAGATATATTCTGCTTCGGTTGTTGACAAGGCTATTATATGCTGTAAACTTGATTTCTAGCTTACAACATTTCCTCCAACCGTAAAAATATACCCGAACAGAGATCTTCTTTTATCAAGATCAACAGCATAATCAGAGTCACAATATCCTATGACTTCACAGGTTGATTGTTGAGATCTAGAGTAAACACATTTCAACTTCTTGGTTTCCTTTAAATATCTTAGCAACCACTTCACCGCCTGCCAATGTTCCCTGCTTGGCTTGCTCATAAACCTGCTAATCACCCAATCTGTATGAGATATCTGGTCTAGTTGATACCATAGAGAACATAATGCTTCCTACAGCATTTGAATATGGTACATCCTTCATGTGAGCATATTCTAATTCAGTGTCTTCTTCCTTGACAGCTTTTAACTTGAAGTGTCTACCAATAGGGGTGCTAACACTCTTAGCGTCTTTCATACCGAAGATATCCAATAACTTGCTGATATATCCTTCTTGAGATAGCACAGAGTTCTTAGAGGTCTGTTACTGATAATATCCATACCTAAAATGTGTTTGGCTGGTCCAAGATCCTTCATCTCGAATTCAGAATTGAGTAGGTCCTTTAACCTCTGTATTTGCTTCAAGTCCTTACATGCAATAAGCATGTCATCTACATAGATTAGTAGATATATGTATGACTTATCCTGAAATCTGGAGTAGTAAACACAACTATCATATTTTGATCTCTTGAAACCTTGGTTCTGGATAAAATCATCGAACCGCCTATACCATTGCCGAGGAGATTGCTTGAGTCCATAAAGTGATTTATGTAATAAGCGGACTTTTACAGCCTCAGCTTGTTGTACAAAGCCCATGAGTTGTGTCATTAGGATCTCCTCTTCTAATTTGCCATGCAAGAAGGCGTTTTCGACATCCAATTGCTCTAATTCCAAGTCAAGCGTGGCAGTGATTGACAATAAGATTCTGATTGAAATGTGTTTCACTACAGGGGAGAAAACTTCGTGATAGTCCACGCCTTCGACTTGGGAGAATCATTTTGCCACTAATCTGGCCTTAAATCTAGCTGCTTCTACCCCTGGGATCACTGGTTTTCTTTTGAATACCCACTTATAACCAAGGACCCTTTTTCCTATTGGTCTGTCAACAAGGATCCAGGTGCGATTTTTATCCAATGATTCGATCTCCTCATTCATGGCTTTCTTCCACTTTGGCCAATCCTTGCTTAATTTTGCTTCTTTATAGCTAGTTGGTTCCTCAAGTTCGAATAAATCAGCCACATTCAAGGCAAATGCAATGAAATCTTCATTTGCAAACCTTGGTGGCACTCTTATCTGTCTTCTAATTCGGTCTCTTGAGAGAACATAGCCATCTAGTCCTTGAGTATTATCACTATCATTCTGAGCTTCCTCATCATCCTGAACTTTTTGATCATTTATGTGAGGATCTGGTTGAGCTTGACTCTAAGATATGTCATGGATGTTTTTAGGCCGAGAATCAATTCCTTCACCAGAATCTTGGCTACTTGCAAGTTCTGCTTGAGAGTTTCCATCCAAGTTTTGAGAGTTCACTTGGTTTTGAAAGTTTTGCTCAGCTTGTTTAGAGCTGGAATTTTCTGGAATACTCATATTAGTTTTATAAAACTCATTTTCATTAAAAATTACATCTCTGCTAATCACACATTTATGATCATCCAATAGCCATACCTTGTAACCTTTAACTCCACTAGGATATCAAAGGAAAATTCCCCTTTTAGCTCTTGGATTTAGTTTACCTTGGTTAACATGAATATATACTACGCAGCCAAAGGTTCTAATGTGTTCATACTCAGGTTTTACAATAGACCATTTCATCTCGGGAACAAGGAACTCTATGGCAGAAGATGGAGACCTATTTATTAGGCAGCAAGCTGTTGAAGCAGCTTCGGCCATATACTTGTTTGGTAAACCACTCTCATTTAACATGCATCTTACTTTTTCCATGATGGTTCTATTCATGCGTTCTGTCACACCGTTTTGTTGTGGCGTGTATGTGCATGTTCGATGTCTAACAATTCCAGATTTTGCACACATATTATCAAATTGCTGATTACAGAATTCTAGCTCTTTATCAGTTCTTAATCTCTTTATTTTATTCCATGTTTGATTTTCAATCAAAGTTTTCCATTCAATAAATTTATTAAACGCTTCAGCCTTTGTTTTCAGAAAAGAAATCCATACTTTTCTAGAATAATCATCAATTAAAGAAATAAAATACCGAGATTCAGAGAGTGAGGGTGGTACCTTAGATGAGCCCCATAGATCAGAGTGAATGTAGTCAAGAGATGATTTCGTATTGTGAGTTGTTGGGTTAAACTTCAGCCTATGAGCCTTTCCTAACACACAGCTCTCACAAAATTCCAAATTGCTGATCTGTCTTTGATTCAGAAAACCTTGCTTGCTCAGTTCATGAAGACCTTTTAGACTCATATGCCCAAGTCGCTTGTGCCACAAGGCTGTTAAATCCTTGGCAGGTACTATAACATTTGTTTCTGAAGTGATGGTGTTACCTTGTAAAACATACAGTCCTAGTTTCAGGATTCCTTTCATGATTACCAGGGATCCTTTTGCAACTATCAGTACACCATCTTGAGCCTTGTAACTAAGGCCCTTTTGATCCAGTGTGCCTAAAGAGATTAGGTTCCTCTTTAGGTCAGGAATGAATCGAAATTTAGTGATAACTTTCACTAATCCATCCCACATTTTAAGCTTTACTGAGCCAAAACCATGAACTTTTCATGATTGATTGTTTCCCATTAGCACTTGCCCAGAATCTAGTTCCTCGAAGTTAAAGAACCAATCTCTTCTAGGAGACATGTGATAGGTGCACCCTGAATCCATGATCCACCGTTCCTTTGGATCATCAGTCGATATAGTTAGAACCTCATCATCTTGATATCCTTGGAGTACATTTACTTCTTCGGTTCCTGGACTTAGATCAGTCCTTTGATTGGCCTTTCTTTGAGTGAGGGCAATTTCTCCTGAAATGACCTTCTTTCTTACAGGTCCAGCAGGTCCTCTTGGTTCTTGATCTCGATCTGGTTTGAGGTCTTTGTTTGTTCCCATAGTTTCTTCTTTCAACTAATCTCCTCTTACATTTAAGCCTTCACCAGGTGATTTGTATTGTTTTCCTGCATCCCTGAGATCCAACTCCTTCGAGTAGGTGGCACCTGTGACTTCTTCAAGAGGGAGAGTATCTCTTCCATACTTCAAAGTATCTCTCAATTGATCGTACTGCTTCGGCAAGGAGTTTAACAAGAAAATGGCCTGATCTTCTTCATCAATCGTTACTTCTATGTTTTCAAGATCAGAGAGTAACTTAGTGAATTCATTGATGTTTTCATCTATGGACTTATTCTCTTCCATCTTGAATCCATAGAATCGTTGTTTCAGATAGATTATGTTGGGAAGTGTTTTTGTCATATATAGTTGCTCTAGTTTGGTCCACATCTCACAAGCAGACTTTTCTTTCACCACTTTTCTAAAGATTTGATCGCTCAGACTCAGAACAATTGCATTTCTTTCTTTCTTAAGGATATCGGCTTTGTTTTGTATTGTGTCAGGCATTTTCGATTCACCATTTAGGGCCTCATCCAGCCCTAAGTTTCCCAGGCGTGCAATCATTTTCTCCCTCCACAAGTTAAAATCGTTCTTGCCATCAAATTTCTCCACCTCGAATCTTGATGTTGACATATTGAAGATTTGCCCCTGGCCAGTAGACTATCCACAAAAAATCAACACAAAGCTTCGATCGAGCAGTCAATTCAGCAGCTTCCTCTTTTAGTCAAGATCCAAGAGTAGGGCAATGAACCTGGCTCTTATACCAGTTTGTTGAGATCTAATGAAACACTCACGCAAGATCAGGGAAAGAAAGTAGAGGAAAAATAAGCGACACACATTTACTTGGTTCGGATTGAGATCAATCCTACATCCAAGGTTCTGGGAACACCCCAATGAAATCCACTAAAATAAGAACAAGATACAAGAGATTACAACTCTCACAGAATCACACCACCACCGAGTTCTCACAATACCAATCTATGTGTTTATATCAGACTTGTATATCGTGATCGGCTTTCCCTTCTATTGAGCAATTCTAAACACAAGAATTATATAAGAGGAGAATGGATATCAGAGTGTGTTGTAATTAGAGAATTCCACTTGAAGCTACTGAGGGAAGACGAAGCCTTAATCTGTTATCTCTGTTAACAGCCCTTTAACCAACTCATACCCAATTTAATCTGTTGACCTCAAGACTATTAAGTCACAGCCGTTGGATGGACACCATTTAGCCATAAGGAGTCTCAGCCATCTGATTAATGTAATGAGTCAAATATATCTTCAAAATATGCTATAGTTTTAACATTACGAAGGATATTGCTGATATGTCAAATGTCATGCTGACATTATGATAAAAAGCATGGATCAAAATGTTAGAAACATATTGATAGATAAATAATATAATAAATTTAAAGAGAGATAGCTAGTTTTTTAAGAAACCAAATTATTTTCAATCAATATTCATGTTACTTGAATATTAATAATATTTATTCAATTAAATAACAAACTTATATGAATCATTTGGGTATAATTTTGAAATAATCTACGTAAATCACATGAACAAAATTTGGCGATATTACCCAAGTTTAAAATTTGAAATCGCTTGAGAATTTTCATTACATCAAACCAAAATCAACTAGACTAAAAAGTAAGTTAAATCACCATATTGATGTGTTTTCATCAATTAAGCCTCTCTAGTTCATTGGGATTCGGCCAGAAATCCATGATTTAAGAGCTCGAATAAAATGCTTCTAATCTTAGCTACAGACACTGGTTTTACCACGACTCCATCCATACCAACCCTCAACCAGTTTTCTTTGATGATTTTATCAGTGTTTCCAGTGAGTGCTACAACAAGATGGGGATTGGATTGTTTTGAGAATTTCTCACGTATCATTATAGCAACCTCAAAATGATGGGCGATTGGCATACTGACATCGAGGAATACCACCCTGTGTACGTTCATTTGTAACAGCATTGACACACTCGTCTCCCGAGACAACAGCTAAAACATCACATCCAAGATGGAGTAGGATGCCTTTGTTCACCATACGGCTGACACTGCATCACATATTGTTATGTAATTGTTCGTCATTATTAATATTAAATTCATTCTCTTGGGCAGTATAATAAGGAGGAGGAGAGTACTACTCAAGAAATTGGTCCTTGAAGACATCCCATGTGACTTCAATCTCGGCCTCTTTCAATCCAATCTCAGCGGCTTCTCACCAAGATTTTGCATGGTCTTTCAGTTGGTAAAGAGCAAGTTTCATTCATCGAACCTTAGAATATTCAACAATATTAAACAAGTGCTCAATATCCTTCAATCAGGCCTCTGCTCCTTCAGCAATCTCAGTGCCAAAGAACATCGTTGATTTCAAATCCTGGAATCGAGCCATTACCAAATCCATGGACATTCCTTCGAACTGTCCAACAAGCCTCTCAGTGCTACTATTCGCAGTTTCATTTGTGAGATCCATCTACAAATCAAAGCATGAACATCACAAATAAATATCAATTTCACATCATCATCATCTCAAATCAACAATCTCATCAATTACTTACTCAAACTAAATCAAGTAGGAGCAAGTAATAAAAATAGATCAAACACAAACGCACAACTCATTTGTGCTTATTCAAGTGTACACAAGACTCAATCGAGCATTCTCAGCTATGCTCTGATACCATGTTGTGTGGGGCCCTTAACTCCTAATCGTTATTACAATGCAATTTGTTTAGAGTTAATTAATTTCAACAGAAAACGAGTTTAATTTTTCTTTACAATGAGGCCAAAAAATATTCTTTGAATACTAAAAATAATATTTCATCTCACAACATAAAATACGCCCACACATAATCAAAACCAACTACATACAAACCACTCATACCCTCGAGACATGCTCCGGTATATAAATACATATATATACTGGGAAAGAAAACTAAACCTCAGCTCAACTGTGACTCCCTCCAGAAGCACCCTCTCCGGTCTCCTGATATCCTGGAGTACTTGTCATTGTCCACATACAAAGACGACAACAGCCCCATCTGGCGTAAGCAAAGCTCAGTGTGAAACAACCACAATATATACCGCAGTTATCTAAACAATGATATATGATATCCAATGCATGTATGTCGTGGAGGTATCAAGTCAAATGTCCATCAACTGAGCATATCTCAGTATCAATCGAATCTCTATCAAATCAATGCTCGAGCTGGCACACCGGCCTCAATTAGGAATATTCATATGATAAGTCTACAAAACGCTATCAAATCCCAAATTTCAATCAATTATCGGAGCCACAAATGACTATGATTTAAGGGCCACATAATGCCAAACATAGCATCGTGTTCGTAAACCACATAATCAAATCCAATCATAATAGGTATCCAAGGATCATAGCTCAACGTGTATGTCATGCATGCCATATCAACTCAACAAATAAGGCATATAGACATGTATTCTCAGTCAAATCAATGAAACACATATCATGTGATACAGATACATGTCGTATGTTACTCGGTCGCAACATACATCAATTCTTCGTTTCCAATTGATGTAGCTTGAAGATTTCAGTATAAAATTCTATCTACATCAATAACACATTTATTTCAATCGATAATTTCATTCAAATTCAATAATATAAATTTCAAATATCTTTTGAAACTTTGAAAATTCATATCAAATCAAAATCATAACATAATTCAATTCCGACTTCAAAACTTAGTTTCTTGTCGGTTTTTCTACCACATATATGAATCTCGACTTCAAATACATGCTATTCCAGCATTTTAATATTTAAAGCTGCTGAAACTAAAAGAATCTTACCTCAAAAGGAAGCTCTCGACACGAGGATTCCGAATATATAATTTGTTTTAAGTTTGGACAACGTTTCGAGGTGATTTTGTACGATAGAACTTGAATTTCTTCAAAACTCTCTCGAAGCTTCATCTGTGAAGGAAGATAATTATGCCAAAATCCATGCCTATCAATCTTAAATGGTGTCCAGCAGGGCGGTGCGCGCATGTGCGCTCCGGAACTCGCGCATATGCGCAACTTGTTCGGCCCGAGCGCGCGGGCCTGCACAGGTGCGCGTCTTGATCTGTCTGAAACACTATTTAGGTTCCGAATTTGCAAAAGTGGTCAACTTGAAAGTTGAAACTCTATGTCTTGGCTTTCATTTGCCACTGACCGCACTTAATTTGGATATTAGATACGAGAGTTATGCTCATTCTCCCAAAATGTGTCAGTGCAAGAACTGCAACGCACACGATACACTTTGGGATGATTTTGCCCCTATTTCCAAATGGATTTGGACAAAACTCAAGACATGAAAGTTTTAGTACTATGTATTAGCTTTCCAATGAAATTGATCTCATGTCATTTGGACTAATACTCAGTTAATTATTCTGAAAACCGTAACATGTGTAACTTTTCTGTTGCGGTTCAGCACACGTTTCAAACACAAATCAATTTCTAATACAATCTTTCATTATCACAACCTATTTTCTCACTTTCATTGTCATGATATACATCATACAAATACTCACATGACAATTTCATTAATTATCGATAATCAACTTAGGATTTACGATAATACGATACACGGTCCTTACATATAATTTGAGAAATTAATTTATAGGTGCATAGATGTAAAAGCAACCGTTATTTTATTACTTGGGAAAGTATATATGAGACGATCTCGCAGTTCTATTTTCGTTATTTGGACTGATCTGATTTATAACTATATTGAAAAATAATATTTTTAAATAAATGTAATATTTTTTCATTGACTGAGTCAGGTCATATATCTGTCTTACAAAATTGACTTGTGAGACGGTTTCATAAGATTTTTTTGTGTAAATTTATCAAGGTAATTCAAAAATAATTTAACTCAATTTGAAGAAAAAATTTCCAATATAATAATTATAAATATCATGTATAATTTATATATAAAAAACTACTTTATCACATAGTTTTAAATTTCAATTGAAAGTTTATTCCTTTCCAAAATTATTTTAGCAAAAATTATAAAAATTTCTATTTCCACATCTTTTATTTTATTGTAATATTAACATAGAGAACACGATTTGTATTCACTAGTGCATTGAGGTATAAGCACGGATTTAATTATTATTTTTGATTAAATTATGTTGTCGCAATCATGTTTATTTGGTTTCATTGTCTGGCTATTGCATAATAACAATCTTAGAAAAATTATTTTAAATTATATATATCAAAATATTTTATTTTTATTTTACAGTTATGAGATTTATTTTGAATTCACTCGTAGACATACGATGGATTTCTAGTAGATGGAAATGAATTGGATCAACACGAATAAAATTTAACCGTATTCGACATTATGGAAGTTGATCAATCGAGCCAAAATAAAAAACTATTTATTTAGCTGAATTGAAAACTATCTCATTAGAGCAACTGTTTGTTGTGGGTCGCTAATTTTCCTTCCAACTTTTCCCCCAACTTTTCACATATCTGCAACTTCTATCGATATGTTGGATTATAGACAACTCTTGCTAACTGATGTGGGACATACATTCCCGACCCCTTTAGACTGCACGTCCTCGTGCCAACTCCTTCGTTAACCCGCACTCCAGGGCACTTCCAGGCATTCTCGACCCCTTTAGGCTGTACATCATCGTGCCAACTCTTTCGTTAACCCGCACTCCAGGGCACTTCCAGGAACATGCACCCACACGACCAGTCAAGAGTATGGCTCTGATACCATATGATATGAATCCACCTAACTCCACCTCAAAAGCTAGCTCATGAGAGGAGGATTGTGAATTCATATATATTTTGTCCAAGACAACTCTTGCTAACCGATGTGGGACACATAAAAAATGTTCTCTCTCGTGTACACCGGTATAAGGGGTGCAAAGCATGTTCCCGATTGGAACTGGAAAATACTTGACTTGTGTGCAAGTATACGAGCACGACTTGCGTCCAATGTCGGACCGATCAAGACAAAAATCGTCTAGTTAGTCTATGCCACCTTTAACAATTTTTTTCCCTCGAGACCTTTCGCATGCACTTGAGACCTTTCACATGGCCTGACTATTGGTGCTTCGATTGCCCTATTGATGACAACCTTCGATATTTCATATGGGTGTCATCTGCATGTATAAATACAGGATGTGCCAAGGCCAAAAGATATACCACAAATCAACTTTCCTCCTCGTTTCTGCATTCTGCTCATGCGTTTTTCGCTAATAAAGTTCAAGTACCCTTTCTTTCGCCAGTGTTGTGATTTGTGCAATATCACTGTGGGTCTACCGGAGGGATGTATCTATTTTAAAGAAACTGTACTTGCTACATGACTCGGTTTGGAATTTTTTTACCTATACGATACTCTCATTTTATACAGCTTTGCCTTTACGAACTTGTTTCCATCGTTCTGTTATTTGTAAATTTCGTTTACAATATTCTCTGCGACTTCTTTCAACTGATTCTATCATGTTCCTCTTTCCACTTCATCAATTTTTTCTTTATCCACAACGTTGTCAGCAACCGTCGGTTCTCATGTCATCAAAAAACAATGTTATGTTCTATTTTACAGATTTTAATTTGAAGCTATATCACACACGCAATACAAATGACTGAATCACGACTTTTATTTAATAGTTTACGAGGGCTCGCATACTTAAAAATTAACATTTGATGAATGCACTATTGTTACATGTGTAAGAAAATTGTGACCCGTAACCGTAAAATAAACGTGTTGAAAATTTGTACACGGCAGCCTCAAATTTTGAAAATTGAGATGCGTATACAAATTTGATTTGAATCTCGAGCTCCCAAAACACTCGGTGATGGTTTGAGTGTGCCTATAAATACCGAAGGCATTGAGGTCCCTAAACACACAATCTCATACAGAAAATACACCATCTAAAGGAGTGTTGGAGTGTTTAGAAGGCTTCAAGGGAAAGAAAATCAGAAAGCTTCAAACCGAAGGAAAGCAAAAACTTACAGGAGATTCAATGGCCGGAGGTAATTCTAGATTAAAGCTTCCGCATATTATATTCATGTATACGTGCAAAACATGAATTTCTTAGAATAATATCTAATATTTGGTATCAGAGCAACGTTATACCTCTGTCTTGAAAATAACTGATCTTCTTTTTCTAAAATTCATATATAATGAACTCTTGGAAAGTGTTGATTGCGAAATAATTATTATATAAAGCATTAAGTAAAGCCAAAATTTTGTCCAGTGAACCGTATAATTTTAAATAATTGAGGAATAGCCACAACATCCTTAATTATGAAAAATTATGCATTAAGTGGATTTGGATCACATAATTGACATCAATTGTAATTAATTATATAAACATAATAAAATTTACCCTACAGGGATTTTTATTATATTTATATAACTAATTAGGTTAAAATATCAAATTATATTTTTCTTAATTTACCCACAGGAGTTAAGGAAAATACATTTTGATAGTTTTATCATAAAGTTACAGAAAAATCTTATTGAATTAAAATTTTAGCCAACAGGCAAATTTTATGTCACTAGATTTTTAAAACATGAATTACATTGGTAAAACATGATATTGTCTCAAAATTTTAAGCATGTGATATTTTGTGCAGTTATGCAACCTGCGAATTTTTCTGATATGAAATGTGACATTCCCGATCTAAAGGGCGATAATTATAAAATTTGGAAAGAAAGAATTCTTCTTCAATTGGGGTGGATGGATATTGATTATGCTATACGGAAAGACGAACCATCAGCTATTACTGAAACCAGCATTCCTGATGACGTTGATCTTTATGAAAAATGGGAGCGATCTAATCGACTCTGCGTAATGTTCATAAAGACCAAAATCTCTGCTGGTATGCGTGGTTCTGTCGATCAGCATAATAATGTCAGAGAGTTACTGAAGGCTATTGATGAACAGTTTCAGTCTTCAGATAAGGCACTTGCAAGCACCCTAATTATGGAATTTTCTTCATTAAGGCTCACCAGTGTGAGAGGTGTGCGAGAGCACATAATGAAAATGCGGGATATAGCGGCTCGATTAAAGACACTTGAAGTGGAAATGTCTGAGACTTTTCTTGTGCACTACATTTTATGCACTCTTCCACAGCAATATGGACCCTTCAAAATTTCTTACAACACACATAAGGATAAATGGCCAATCAATGAATTATTGATCATGTGTGTTCAAGAGGAAGGAAGGTTGTTAATGGAAACGAGTGAAAATGTTTTTTTGACTACACAAGGAAAGTATAAAAAGCAAGCCAAAGTCAAGGGAAAAGGGAAAGGAATAATTCCACCCCAACCTGACATCAAGAAAGAATCCAACTGTTTCTTCTATAAAAAGACGGGACACATTAAGAAGGATTGTAATAAATTTAAGGACTGGCTTGAAAAGAAAGGTATTCCTACTTCATTTGTCTGTTATGAATCTAATATGGTTAATATGATTTATAACACATGGTGGATTGATTCTGGTTCTACAATCCATGTTACAAATACCTTGCAGGGTATGCAAAACCTAAGGAAGCCAATAGAAAATGAGCGAAGCATCTATTCAGGAAACAAGATGTCTTCGCATGTGGAGGCTATTGGGACTTGCTGCCTAGTGTTGAATAGTGGCTATATTTTAAAATTAGAAAAGACCTTTTATGTTCCTAGTTTTTCTAGGAATTTAATTTCAGTTTCAAAACTTGTACCTCTTGGTTATTCATTTCAGTTTTTGAATAAATCAATAAATTTGTTTTATAAATCAAATCTTATTGGAAATGGTACAATGATTGATGGTCTTTTCTCTATTTCTTTACAAAATAATAACACCACTATGCATGTTCAGGGAGGTATTAAAAGATGTGTTATAAATGAAGATTCCTCTATATTGTGGCACAGGAGATTGGGACACATCTCCATAGAGAGAATTAAAAGATTAGTAAATGATGGAGTACTTAGTACTTTAGATTTTACTGATTTTAAGACTTGTGTGGACTGCATTAAGGGAAAGCAGACCAATAAGTCTAAAAAGGGTGCCAAGAGGAGTACAGAAATATTAGAAATCATACATTCAGATATTTGTTGTCCAGATATGGACATGCAAAATCCGAAATACTTCATCTCTTTCATTGATGATTACTCACGATACATGTATATCTACATGCTTCATAACAAAAACGAAGCACTAGAAGCCTTTAAGGTTTTTAAGGCTGAAGTGGAGAAGCAATGTGGAAAACATATTAAGATCGTGAGAACTGATAGAGGTGGAGAATATTATGGTAGATACACTGAGAATGGACAAGCACCTGGTCCGTTTGCGAAGTTTCTCCAGGAACATGGGATTGTTGCCCAATATACTATGCCTGGTTCTCCAGACCAAAATGGTGTAGCTGAGAGGAGAAACCGAACATTATTGGACATGGTGAGGAGCATGTTAAGTGGCTCAAAACTTCCTAAATCCTTGTGGACTGAAGCTCTTAAGACAGCTGTGTATATATTAAACCGAGTTCCAACTAAGGCTGTCCCAAAGACGCCATTTGAGTTATTTAAATGTTGGAAACCGAGTTTGCAACATATACGCGTTTGGGGTTGTCCTTCTGAAATAAGAGTTTATAACCCACATGAAAAGAAACTGGACCCAAGAACTATAAGTGGATATTTCATTGGGTATGCCGAAAAATCCAAAGGGTACAGATTCTATTGTCCATCTCACAACACTAGAATTGTGGAATCAAGAAATGTAAAATTTCTTGAGAATGATTTGATTAGTGGGAGTGATCATGACATAATTTCTGAGAATGATCACATTAATGCACAACCCTCTTATTCAAATGACAGATTGGTCGTTATTCACACCCCTCAAGACCAAATGGGTGTTAGACAACCAGTTACTGAAGTTCCACAAATTGCTGATGAAAATCCAGTAGATCAAGTTGTTAATGAAGAACAACAAGAAATTATTGATCAACCAAACAACCTTAGGAGATCTACTAGAATAAAAAGATCATCTATATCTAGTGATTATGTTGTGTATTTACAAGAATCGGACTTTAACATCGGAGCCGAAAATGATCCTGAAACGTTTTCACAAGCCATGAGTTGTAATGAGTCAAAACTATGGTTTAATGCTATGAAAGAAGAGATGAATTCTATGGCAGTTAATGGAGTCTGGGAACTTGTTCAGTTGCCTGATGGTGTAAAAGCCATTGGATGTAAATGGGTCTTCAAAACAAAGAAAGACTCATTAGGCAATATTGAAAGGTATAAAGCAAGACTTGTTGCTAAAGGATTCACTCAGCAGGAAGGAATCGACTACAAGGAGACTTTTTTTCCTGTATCTAAGAAAGATTCTTTTCGTATCATTCTAGCATTAGTTGCACATTTTGACTTAGATTTGCAACAAATGGATGTGAAAACAGCTTTTCTCAATGGAGAACTAGAGGAAGAGGTTTATATGAAACAACCTGAAGGATTCTTCTCTAGTAATGGTGAGCAATTGGTTTGTAAGCTTAAGAAATCTATATATGGATTGAAACAAGCTTCCCGTCAATGGTATTTTAAATTTCATGATGTTATCTCTTCATTCGGATTCGTTGAGAACCCCATGGATCAATGTATATACCAGAAGGTCAGTGGGAGCAAGGTTTGTTTCCTTATTCTATATGTGGATGATATATTACTTGCAACCAATGATAAGGGTCTGTTATATGAGGTGAAACAATTTTTCTCTAAAACCTTTGATATGAAGGATATGGGTGAGGCATCTTATGTCATTGGCATTAAGATACATAGAGACAGAATTCGAGGTATTATAGGTCTGTCTCAAGAAACCTATATAAACAAAATTTTAGAGAGATATCGGATGAAAGATTGTTCACCAAGTATAGCTCCCGTTGTGAAAGGCGGTAAATTCAATTTAAGCCAATGCCCAAAGAATGATCTAGAGCGGGAACAAATGAAAAACATTCCTTATGCTTCTGCTGTCGGAAGCTTGATGTATGCTCAGGTTTGCACTAGACCTGACATTGCATTTGTTGTTGGGATGTTGGGAAGATATCAGAGTAATCCAGGTTTAGATCACTGGAAAGCTGCAAAGAAAGTCATGAGGTACCTTCAAGGGACCAAAGATTATATGCTTATGTTCAGACGAACTGAGAATTTGGAAGTAATTGGCTACTCTGATTCAGACTACGCTGGCTGTATTGACTCAAGAAAATCCACTTCAGGATATATTTTCATGCTAGCTGGTGGAGCTGTATCTTGGAGAAGTGCAAAGCAGACATTGACTGCTACTTCCACTATGGAAGCTGAGTTCGTATCCTGTTTTGAGGCAACCTCACATGCTGTATGGTTGAAGAGTTTCATTTCAGGGCTTAGAATTATAGATTCTATATCTAGGCCATTAAGAATATATTGTGACAATTCAGCTGCTGTTTTTATGGCTAAAAATACCAAAAGTGGTAGTCGAAGCAAGCACATCGACATTAAGTATTTAGCCATACGAGAACGTGTTAAAGATAAAACCATGATTATCGAGCACATTAGCACTGAATTGATGATTGCAGATCCTTTGACTAAAGGCATGCCACCATTGAAATTCAAGGATCATACAGAATGAATGGGACTTGGTTCTTTTATGTAATTTTGTTGTAAAAAAAAAATTAATGAAACTCATTAAGTTATGATATTTTTCATATTCAGTTATGTACATATTCAGTTATCATGAAAAATATCAATAAAGTTGGACCTCGAATAAACATAGGGTTTATTCATTAAGTTATTTGAGAGATATAATACACTGTGATACATGGAAGATAATAATCGCTTTTGGATGACCTATCGCCATGATTCATGTATTTTGTTTTCTCCTATGGTAAATGAGATATACGGGTCAAGTGGGAGAATGTAAGAAAATTGTAACCCGTAACCGTAAAATAAACGTGTTGAAAATTTGTACACGGCAGCCTCAAATTTTGAAAATTGAGATGCGTATACAAATTTGATTTGAATCTCGAGCTCCCAAAACACTCGGTGATGGTTTGAGTGTGCCTATAAATACCGAAGGCATTGAGGTCCCTAAACACACAATCTCATACAGAAAATACACCATCTAAAGGAGTGTTGGAGTGTTTAGAAGGCTTCAAGGGAAAGAAAATCAGAAAGCTTCAAACCGAAGGAAAGCAAAAACTTACAGGAGATTCAATGGCCGGAGGTAATTCTCGATTAAAGCTTCCGCATATTATATTCATGTATACGTGCAAAACATGAATTTCTGAGAATAATATCTAACAACATGACCTCACAAAATGGAGAAACAATGCGAGCATTTGCTAAATAAAACTCAAGCATCATATTTTATGTGAGAGTAAGTTTGTCAGGTGTAACGCACCAATTTGAATCAAAATTGAAGCAGCACAAATCTAATTTTTATAAAAATAAACGATTATGAATTCCAAATTTGACTGTTAGTATTTATAGTCCACTAAGCTAGTGAACAAAATAAAACAAAAGAAAATGATGAAAATAACACTAAAAATCGAAGAATATAATAAACTTTTTCTTGGATTATGTGTATATAAAACACAAGGAATTCACCAAAAAAAAATGTAAAAATATATTAAAGGAAAAAAAAAATCGAAGTGACCATATAATAATGCATATGAAAATTTTGTTGTCAAAAAGCATAATTTTTATATACATGAATTTAATTCATATTATAAATTTTTTAAAAGTTTATTAAAAAATTGTGCTTCCACGTTAGCTTCATTCAACCAGTGACATTATGTTTTTATAAAGATTTATTAAATAAAAAACAATATTTTGTAGATTTATTATTTATAGGAAACTATTAATTATTGAAATTTTAATATTTTATGTCACGTGAGTCCTTGACAGAAAACTCTACTAAAGAAAGTGCATTATCGCTGCCCAAACTGGATACAAGAAGAGGAGAAGCCATAGAATCACTCCAGCTATGCCTCCCCTCATCGCGTCGGCAGAGAAGCTAGGAGCCACCACGAGGAGAAGGAACAAAGCTGCTGGCAATTCCAGCCGATCTGCATAAGCAGTTATCCATGGATGAAGGCTCTCGAGCTAAAGGGAAATCTAAAGAAATAAAACAAATAAAGACGAATTCATTGTATTAGTCTGTCGTACCAAAACTAGATGTCACTTGACACTTATGGTGTAATTCAAATATTTTAAATTTTGTGTAACAATACATCTTCGGAAACGGTGAATTCACAAGAAAGAAAGCTGAATGAATCTTACTATAAAGATTCATCCTAGTTCCACTTCTTGACAGCGATGATTTATTAAATTGTAAATCATGTGGGAAACTTTGGACATTTGTAGGTGGATTTGACTTTTTAAAATCCAATAATTTGGCAACCAACGGTCCCATTTAGCCATGAGAATATGCAGTGGGCCTTGGGCTCTAAATATTTAAATATATAGCTTACTCCTACCAAGGCCCGATATGTGAATCTGAAGGCCCGATAAGTTATTTATTTTACTATTAAAACTTTAAGTTTTATCCCAAATCCTCCAATCTGCCAGTTCGAACATTCTCGATCCCTCGCCGCGTTTTCTTGTCTGCGTGTTCACTCGTCGTAGGGCGAATGATATCCTTTTCCTTCTCAAATATAAAAAAAACATGTAACACGTATATAAAATTATATAAAAACTCATATGAGACTATTTCACATATCAATAGACGAGTTTTTAAGCCGACATGGTTCATTAAAAAATAATATTTTTTTATGACAAAAGTTTTGTTTTTCAATTCAGATATAAACTGAGTCGATCATTCTCACGAATATAGGTATGTGAAACCGTCTAACATATACCTAATCAAAAAAATTAATTATCGTTTTTTGACATTCTATTTTTTTTCCAAATCAGGAATATTTGACCTATTCACCAAGGATTTTATGCTCATCTTTTAAAAGGTACAACCAATATCAAACAACGATATTTACAACAATTATATAACGAGGTTTCGCTATTATATATTGTGATTTTGATATTATATACAATGATACCCATGAGTGGGCCCATCATGACAGACCCAAACCAGATTTTGGACCCCGACCCATCTTTAGCTAAGGTAGAAGGCTCATGATGGAACACAAGTATTCTCCTATAAATATCAAGTTTGAGAGTCTAACTATTCATTCCTTATATTAACTTTTAGCAGCACCCTTAGCTCCTCTCTCATTCCACTCGCAGTATCTGAATTGAGCGTCAGAGGAGCTACGTCGGGCCCCTTTTTAACGTTCTCTTCGTGATTTCAGGCCCAAAGTAAATTTGAGGTCTGCACTCGGACTAGTATTACCTACTGGAACCGAACCCTAAATTTTCAGTGAGTATCACTTGATGCCGTCAGTGGGAAGCTTGAGCTAAGACATAGAGATGGTAGACCGGAGAGTAAGCATAAGAACTAACTCAATATCGCACGTCCTCAGATAAGACCCAAGTAACCTCATCCTGAGACGAGACGTAAACAACCTCATCCTGAGACGATGACCGAACAACCTCGTTCCAATGAGAATGTGGGGAACTTGACCTTGGAACAGTTGGGTCAGTTCATTACCAGGACAGTAGACGAAGCCATGAAGAAGAACCAAAAATCCATGTTTGCCGAAGAACAAGCTCTTCGCCAGGAAGAGGAGAATGTGGAGGATCATCAGAGCAGGGTTGAAGGCACGCATCCCAACCCAAATGGGGAGAACCTTGAGATGGAAGAGATGTGGAATGAGATAAGAGTTGAGGTAGCAATTGAGAAACAGATCTCCAGCGCCCAAGAGTGAGTCTTTTTTCTCCCGTCATTGAGGAAGAAGGGCTTCCCCCAAGTTTTCAACAATCAATCGTGGGAGGGTTATGACGGGTGTATTGACCCAGAAGAACACTTGTGGAGATTCGAAAATGCGGCTTTGTTACATCAATACTTAGATGTAGTTAGGTACATGGTATTCTTGGGCACGTTGGTGATATCAGCCCATGCAGTGGTTTAATATGCTACAACCCAACTCCATACGGTCTTTCGAGGATTTTTCCGGAGCTTTCTTGCACCGATTTGCTAGCAGCAAGAGGTATCAAAAAAATTACCTAAGCTTGTTCGTGATAAAGCAACAAGAAATGAAAACTTTGCGAGAGTTTATCCAGCTTTTCAACAATGCAGTGCTAGATATATCAGTGGCTACCACCGATACTATGATCAGTGCATTTACCCAAAGATTGAGAGGAGAAGAATTCTTTAAATCACTATTCAAGAAACCTCTTATTAGCTATGACGGTCTTTTAACTCGAGCAGAAAAGTACGTGAATCTGGAGGATACACAACGACACAAGAGGATGGAGCAACGACCAGAGAGGTACAGGTGAGAGAGAAGGGGATAAAGCTAGAGGTAAAGGACACAAAAGAAGGTTGGAGAACTTTGAGATATTTAGGGGAGCGGATTTCCCATATGATCTCATCATCAGCTTTGGGTCAGAAGACCTCTGAGGCTTTGTAGCTCCACATAACGATGCTTTGGTGGTGACGACTACCATTGCCAATTACAATGTGGCAATGATCTTATTGATAATGGAAGCTCTGTGTATATTTTGTTTAAGAGAACGTTGGATCAGATGAAAGTGGAAGGATTTGAGTTTGATCTGGTCTTTACTCTTATGTATGGGTTTGCGTGACATATCATTCAGCCATCGGGTCAAATTGTTCTTCCCTTATCCGTGGGGAGTGATCCTCGACGAGTAAAAAAGATGATAACTTTCACGGTGGTAGACACTTCGTCATCTTATAATGGAATCTTGGGACGGCCAGCCCTAAAGGATTTTAGAGACATAAGTTTCATCTATCATCAGAAGCTTAAGTTTCTCATGGGAAAACAGTTGGAGTCTTGTGCAGGGGCCAAAAAGCCGTGCTTCGGTGTTATCAAAGGGTAGTAAAGGAAGAGAGAAAAAGAACGTGTAGAAGTCAGCATGATTAGGAAGGAAAGAAGCGGGTTACTCATATTAAAGAAGGAGATTCAGGAGATAGCAGACGAAAAACTTGAAATTGTAGAATTGGGGTCCGAGAAAAAAGACACTCAAGATAGCCCCTGACCTTGAGCTGTTGGAAGAGAAAAAGAAAGGACACGAGCATTCGCATGGAAGCTTATAAAATCGTATAGCTCAGTTTTGCAATCGTAGAGTCATTCAGAAAAACTTCTAAGTGGGTGACTTGGTCCTGGGGGAGGTAAAAAAAAGAGCTGAGAAGAAAGTTAGACCTAAAGTGGGAGGGTCCTTTCAAAGTGATTGAGAAGCTTAATTGTGGAGTCTAATACTTAAAAAAGGCGCAGGGCAAGGCCTAAAAAGGCCCTAGAATACTTATCACCTTAGAAATATTACTCTTGGCTTTTTTTTGATGTATTTCGTTCATGAATTTGTCCTATATAATCGATTGAAATTTAATAAAACCAAGCTCTTGTATTAAGTTCTTGGACGTTGTTGTATTATGAGGATGACATGATCTAAAATTTTATCTACTTGGGCTATGCCTAGTAAAGGAAAAGAGGTGGAGAGATTGAACTTTTATTTTCCTGCTAATGCATCGTCTAGCAGAGGAGTCAGAGGATGAGGAAGTGAAAGTTTTATTTTTATGCTAAGATATCGCCTAGCAGAGGAGTCGGGGTGAGAAGGTGAAACTTTTATTTTTCTACTAAAGCATCGCCTAACAGAGGAGTCAAAGGGTCAAGAGGTGGAAGTTTTATTATTCTGCTAAGGCATCGCCTAGGAGAAGTGTCAGGGGTCAGGAGGTGAAATTTTTATTTTTCAACTAAGGCATCGCCTAGCAGATGAGTCAGATGGTGATGAGATGAAACTTTTATTTTCTTGCTAATGCATCACCTAGCAGAAGAGTCATGGGGTGAGGAGGTGAAACTTTTATTATCTGGGCTACATCTAGTAGATTAGAAGAGTTGAGGAGATCGAAAATGAAATTTACCTACTGGTGCTAAGCCTAGTGGAGGAAAAGATGTAAAAATATTGAAAATTAAATTTTACATACTTAAGCTATGCCTAGTAGACGAGAAAAGGTGAGTAGATTGAAAATTAAACTTTCGCTATCTGGGATACGTCTAGTAAAGGAGAATAGTTGAGGAGATCGAAAATTAAATATATCTACTGGTGCTGAGCCTAGTGGAGAGAAGAGGTATGGAGATTGAAAATTAAATTTACCTACTTGGGGTGAGACTAGTAGAGGTGAAGAGGTAAAGATATTGAAAATTAAATTTTACCTACTTAGGCATAGGCATAGAGGAGAAGAGGTGAAGAGATTGAAAACTAAATTTTACCTACTGAGGCTGAGCCTAGTAGAGGAGAAGAGTTGAGGAGATCGAAAATTAAATTTACCTACTGTGCTGAGCCTAGTGGAGGAGAAAAGGTAGAGAGATTAAAAATTAAATTTTACCAACTAGAGCTGAGCCTAGCAAAGATGAACAGATTGAAAATTAAATTTTACTTACTGAGGCTGAGTCTAGTAGAGGAGAAAGGTTGGGGACAACGGAAATTAAATTTCATCTATTTGGGCTGTGTCTAGTAGAGAAGAAGAGTTGAGGAGTTTGAAAATTAAATTTTACTTACTTGGGCTATGCCAGTGGAGGAGAAGAGTGGAAGAGAAGAGGTAAAGATATTGAAAATTAAAATTTACCTACTAGGGAGGAGCCTAATAGAGGTGAAGAGATTGAAAATTAAAATTTACCTAATTAGTCTATGCTTAGTAGAGGAGAATATGAGAGGAGAATGAAAATTAAATTTTACCTACTGAGGCTGAGCCTAGTAGAGAAGAAGAGTTGGGGAGAACGGAAATTAAATTTCACGTACTTGGGCTGCGCCTAGTAGAGGAGAAGAGTTGAGGAGATTGAAAATTAAATTTTACCTACTTAACCTATGCCCAGTAGAGGAGAAGAGTTGGTGAGAAGATAAATTAAATTTTACCTAATTGGGCTATGCTCATTAGAGGAGAAGAGTTGAGGAGAAGAAAATTTAATTACCTACTTGGGCTATGCCTAATAGTATAGAAGAGTTGAGATGATGAAAGTGAAATTTATATTTTACCTATTTGGGTTACGCCTAGTAGATGAGAAAAGTCGAGGTGATGAAAGTGAAATTTATATTTCTCCTACCGTGGCTCGGCCTAGATAGAGGAGCTTGAAGTGAGGAGGGTGAGTGTTAATAATTTTACTACAAAGGTTGAAGCCTAGTTGTGAGGCTCGGGGCCGAAGAGGGTGGAGGGTGATCGCCTGTGTCATGAGGTTGCACGAACAATGAGCGGCTCCTAGCAGGCTTGTAACCGATCTTACACCAGAAGGAGATAGATTTCAAAATTGTTCAGATATGAGACTGTGTAATTTAGGAGTGTTTAAAATATTTGATAGGTACTACTCACATAAAAAATGTGCATCTTCTTTTCGGCAGCTCATCACATAAGAACTCCAATGTTGAGTGTGCTTGACTTGGAACAATTTTGGGATGGGTGACCATCTGTGAAGTTTTCTAGGATGCGTGTGAGTGAGGGCATAAGCACATTGGAAAGACTCATCTTGGTACAGTGTGGACAGTTGTCGAATCCGGGGCATTACACTAGTAGAGGAGCTTGAGGTAGTGAGAGAGAAGAACTTGAAGTATGGAGTGTGATGATTCATAATTTTCCTACTAAGACTGAAGTCTACTAGAGGGGCTTGAGGTGTTGATGGTGAAGGTTAGAGCCTAGTAGATGAGCTTGAGGTGGTGAGGGTGAAAAGCTTGAAGTATAGAGGTTGAGAGTTCATAGGTTTCATAATTTTTCTACTAATGTTGGAGCCTATTAAAAGAGCTTGAGTTGGTGAGGGTGAAGATTGAAGCCTAGTAGATGAGTTTGAGGTGATGAGGGTGAAGTTTGGACCCCAGGTAGAGGAGCTTGAAGTTAGGAGAGTGAGGTGCTTGAAGTATGGAGGGTGAGTGAAGTACTTGTTTCTCCTACCTAAACCCTAGTAGAGGACCTTGAAGATGCAGACGAGAGGGCGAGCGAGGGGCTGCGAGAGAGAGCAAGGGGCTAGAGGCAAGGACGAGTCGGTGGAGAGGCGAGGCGAGGCGAGGTGAACGAAGGCCGAGGATATGGACTAGGGCGACGAGGCGAGGCGAGGCGGCGTGAGGAAAAGGCTGGCTGTGGGAAGGAGAAAGAATGCACGTCTCACATATGGTAAACCAAGGCAGGGAAATTAATTGAAATTTGAGCCCGCGATTCAGTTCAAGGCTCATGATGGAACTCGTGTATTCTCCTATAAATAACAGGTTTGAGAGTCTAACTTTTCATTCATTATATTGACTTTTAGCAGCACCCTTAACTGTTCTCTCATTCCACTCGCAGTATCTGACTTAAGCGTTAGAGAGGCTACGCCGAGACACCCTCTTGGCCCCTTTCTAATGTCTCTTTCGTGATTTCTAGCCTATAGTAAATTCGAGGTTTGCACTCGGACTAGTATCACCTATTGGAACCGAACCCTAAATTTTCAATGAGTATCGTATAGGATTTTGTATTCAATGTATAATGAGATTTGATAAAATAAAATTTTGTATTAAATTTTTTACGATGTGAGAATTATTGTATAACTTTGATCGGATATATAGCATTGCTCATTTTCAAAAGATCATGGATTTTTATATTAAAGATTTTTTGGGAAAAAAAAATTGCGTAGGGATACTCATACATAATTTCACCCCCTTCTCGTACTACGATATATTCATCATCTAAAACATATATTTCAAATTTAAAATTATTACCTGATCGTAGATTGTGGAATTTCATTTAAAAATTGGATCACGATTCACGATTATTTCCATGCTCGAAAATTTTAATTAATGAAATAAATATTTTATTAAAAACAAATACATGAAATGATTGCCTATGTCCCATTACAATAATAGAACTTCCATAACTAGGCAAGTTTTATACGTGGCAGAAAATGTTCTATTGCATTTATTTCTCAACTATTTTATTGGAATAATTCTCTTGTGATATTGTATCGCATATTTTTATTAATGAAATATGTTAACTCTACTCATATTAAAATAAAAAATAATATTTTTATATAAAAAATAATAATAATATTTTTTCATAAATGATCTAAATAAAATATTTGTCTAATAAAATCAATCCGTGAAATAATGACATGTGAATATTTTTAGTGGCTCAAAAAATGCAAACTTGTATTGAACAAAATGGTGACACTTGTACATTGGGATATTAAATACTGAAGGAGAATTTGAATCACATCTGACAGAAATAGAAGCAATGGCTTGAATCTATGAATCGTCGGCAACTTGTAATTAAATGAAACTAAAAATTTAATTCATTTTATAATATTTTAAGAAGCTAATATTTTACTTATCATTTACAATACCATATAGTAAGTTCTAAACTAAAAAAAAACATTTCTTCAAAATTAATTAACGACTAGACATATGGATTTAGTCATTAATCAAGGAGTAAGTCTCTTGTGAGACGGTCTCACGAATATTTATCTGTGAGACGGATCAACCCTACCAATATTCACAATAAAAAGTAATACCCAAAGTAATATTTTTTAACGGATGACCTAAATAAGATATCTGTCTCACAAAATACAACTCGTGAGACAATCTCACACAAATTTTTGCCTTAATCAAGTTTAGGAACTATTAATTACCTATGTTCTAAATTGAGGTTTGAATAATAGATACAAACAAATCAAAAAAGATTCTGCTAAGGATATTGCAACAATTCAAACAATTTCCCATAAAATTTTGTCTCTCAAAAAAGGGGAAAAAAGATATCATGGTTTTATTACTTTAATAAGAATAATAAGATCCAAGATATATATATATATATATATATATATATATATATATATATATATATATATATATATATATATATATATATAATTATCAACATGGTTGACTCGCTTCATGTTAAATCTATAGATTAAAAAAATCAAGATTAATTTGAAATATATATATATATATATATATATATATTCGCGTCACGTTAAATCTATAGATTAAAAAAATCAACATAGTTGACTCGGTCACGTTAAATCTATAGATTAAAAAAATCAAGATTAATTTGGAAAAAAAAATCTATAGATTAATTTGAAATCCAATTATCCATATCATATTGCATGCCAAATATTTTTATCCCATATTATAGAATTAATAATTATTCGTATTTAGTAGCTAAAAATATATAGTAATTGATTAAATTAAGGTAACGTAGCTATTTTTTTTTTAATGTAAATAGTATCGAATGCCTTCACTAACACGCAATCTGTACCTTTCGCAGCCACCATTAGGTGCGCAGCATTTAGAACTTCTATCCATCCAACAACATAATATTATTGAACACGTGTTATATTGATTTCATACTCCTAGCTCTAATTTATTAATACATATTGAAAAATAAACCCAAGAAATGTGAAGTCTTTATTCGCATTTATTCATTTGATTGAAAATGGTTTCTGATAAATTAGCAGTTTCATATAGTATGAAATTTGTGTGTCTCTGTGTGTGTGCGCGTGTGTCAATTTATTTGATAAAATCAAGATGAAACAATGGTTAATTTTATATTTTACACTTTCAAAATATTAAAAAGATCACGCTCATCATCTTGAAATGAGTTTTTGAGTTACTCATGCAATTTAAATAATAATTGGAGTTCTAGGCGGAATATTCTATATAATTTTTTATTATAATATAAAAATATTATGTACGAGCTAAGTAAATGAGATATACACAAGTGCAACAGATCAATTTAAGTGAACAGAATAGTAGTGAAAGTAAAAACATATAAACACTTAAGTTGACGGATAGTAAAAATAGGACGAATTTGTTTATCGACACAATTTTTGTACAAACTCAGTACAGCTCAGTTCACTGACCCTATTAATATGAAACTCTTAGTAATTATCTTTTAACTCAATTTGTTTATAAACATGTTTCTGACCGTTATGATGATTCTCGTTAAAGAATTAAGTTTGTGTATATGAATGATAAGCAAGAACAAAGTGTGTACGATAATACCTTTGATCGATCGGATAGAACTTTGTATGTTGCAACAAATCATCGTATATGTTGAGTATTTTGAGAATTTTTTATGATAATGATCAATGTAACAGTCCTCTTCTTCAATTCTTATACATCTTTTTTTATAGGTGTTGTTATGCAACGTTAATAAATAGAGACTACACTAACAGATATACCTGATACCCGAAAATTAAGCAGAAGGTGCCATGTGTCCTTGTCGTGTTTCCGAAAATAGTAACGACCAATTTATATTTCTTGGACACTAACTGACAGAGGTAACCAACATATATTCTATTATGTCTTTGCTTATAACAACTGAATCTTTCACATAGATAACTATTAATTATCTTCAGATAATGTCGCGAGATCAATTTAATTAGAGATCGCAATTTGTCTGTCAATCCAATAAGATTTTTCGATAATATGTATGTATAAATTTTAATTAAGTTAAAGCTATTTATTTTATAATTACTAAAACTTTGATTCAAATTTTATATTAACAGTCATTCAATGGCTTCCATAAATAGGCCACATTTTACCAATTTTCGGACACGTAGAAATTAGCTAATGGCACACAATCAGGTATTTCTACTCAGTCAACCATAACTGATTGCTGCCCAATAAGAACAAAACCTCGCAAACATTGTTGAAACCTGACAAATTTGGCCTCATTTTCAGCACACAAAATACCCCCAAATACCATTAATAACACACAAAAAAAATCAAACAATCAATCATCCAACATAACATAATGATTATTTGACATTAAATGTTAGGACACTTGTACATTCAAGTATGGGACGAGTTTTCCATATAAAATTGATATCAAATTCATTGTGCGGTCCGAATTCTAGTCGATAGAGCTCCCAAAAGTCAACAGATATGTTGAATTTTAGATTTGAAAAACTAACCTTTTAATTAGATGTATTATCATATATTATAATAATAGTGATAAGATGAAACCCTTGATTATTAATATTATATATTTTTAATAATAGTGATAAGATGAAACCCTTGATTATTAATATTAATATTTTTCTTTTCTATCTGAAAAAAATACGGGTAGTATTTCGGTGATCTAATGTTTTGCTTTTAAAATATGTAGATATTATTTGTCCATTTAGCTCAAATAAAATAGATAGCCTCGGGATGTTGTAATATAATTCATTTATACATGTAAGTTTTCAAAGCAGCAAAGTACAAAATGATACTGCGTTATACATTCTTGACTTTCATTTTTTTTATTTGTATTATATATTTTTCATTTATCGGATCTACTACCAGAAGATACGATTCTTGGAGAAAGATGTCAGATTTTTTACAGGAGTGAGATATTGTATGAGTTGTGGTGCATGGTCATTGGCCGAGGCCCATGTTGGACCATCCTGACGACCCGTGACCAGTAGCATTTCAGCAGAAAACATTCAGAAGCCCGGCCAGCTGATGAAGAGTTCAGCTGACCAGTTCAACTGAAGCAGCGAAATCAGTTCAGCTGACGAGCCAACTGATTTCACCGAACCATTTCTAGATCAGTTCAAAACATCAGTTAGGAATCAATCAGTTTGCAGAACACGACAAGCTTATTCTATGGAATCAAGCTATGCGCACTGGGGGAAATTTATTGTACGATAAAAAATACAATAATGGACATTGCAGCAACACTTAAAGACAAAAGTTACAACATAGATGTCGGAAAAGTCGAGACACGAATCTCAAGGAACATATTCAAGTTGCAACGGATACAATTATTGAGTCTCGCTATACGATCAGTTTCTCGCCTATAAATAGAAGATCGGTGAAGACCAATAGAGAACAAGTGTGTGAAGTTATAGAGAAAAAGTACACGCATATTGCTTATCAGCTTACAAGAAGTAATCAGCTCAAAGAGAACACTTCATCATAATATCAGCTTAGATTAGAAGCACAATTCTTTCTGTGTGTGAGAACACTTTCGTGTTGTACAGTTCTCGCACGCACATACACCACCACTTAAATATAGTCTTGCACAAAGACAATAAATTTGTGTATGTAATTTTTGACACACAGACATTAAACAAGTGTTGGCTGGAAGGTAATGGCTTCAGTCTAGTCTAGGATTCAGTTATGTAGTGTGTAAGTCCTAAGCTGGTTGAGTTTGTACAATGTGTTGTATAAATCAAAGTCTTTTAGTGGATCCTACCCGAAGTGGTAGAAGGTGTGACGTAGGAGCAGTTGAAGTCTCCGAACATCCATAAACATATCTTGTGTATTCAATTGTTTAACTATTGTTCTCAAACTGATTTGATCAGTTAGAGCATCCGTCAGTTCGATTTCCACCATAACTGAACTGATATATGTCACAACTGATTCCCTTTAATTTTTAGTTATTCAGTTACACATGATAAAAAATTTATCAGTGTTTCTTAACGAATGATTACTTCGAGTGTTTTCTACTTGGTTTGAAACCAAACTCAATCTAATTCATCGGTGTATACATTCTTAGAACACGAGTTGTTGCAGCTATTGGAGAATATTGTGTTTGAAGCACTTCAAGGTGCCCAGCACACGATCCTTCATTGGTATCAGAGCTAGCTGTTGTAAGAAGGACATTTGAGAACTGACTAAAATCATTTTACTTTAAAATAGTTTTAAAAGCTATTTAAAAGTACTTTATATTATTTTCAAAACTATTTGAAAATATTTATCTAACACTCATTGTGAAGACTAGAGAGGATTGGCTATGCGGCTAACATTGTAGCCACTTCTTTCAACTCCGAGCTTTGGGGCTTTAATCAGCATGCAGGGGTATGAGTCCTAACTGTTGGCTATTCAGCAAAATTGATCGGAAGATAAGGTTTCAGCTGCCAACCTACCGGTTGAAACTGATCAACAGACGAAACACATCTATGTTGAGATGTTGGATGATTAAAGTGGAGCTTAATCATCATCGGTATGCCGCTGCTTAACTGCCTTATTAGATCAAGTAGATGATCAATGATGTTCAACATTAGCTGAGTCCAGTTTGAGTCAGCCCGACCAGTTTGGCAACACATAGATAATGTCCAAGGCAGCTAGCTGTTTGTCTGGCAAGAAGACTCAAGATCGTTGCAGCACTTCAAAAGTTCAAGGCAACCAGTTGTTGGTATATTCAGTTCTGTCATGCATAAACTGATTAATATTTGTTGTTGTTTAAAATATGCTATTGTAGTAGCCATTTTCTCTTATAAATGTTGATGTACTTAAATGCTTAATAAAAAAAATCTATTAAATAAACATCATGTTTATCCAATTATATTTCTATACGATAAAACTGATATCTCCAAATTTCTTGCCTAAACTGCTTAAATGATTAAAGCTATTAAATTTTGGCGTAGATAATTATTTTTAAAGAAGAGTTTTTCAATTCAGTTAGTGAGGGGGAACTTTATTTCTCTCGAATTGAAAAAAGTTTTAAACTCGTTTTTAACCTGATTTTAAATTCAGTTATTGAGGGGGCACTTTCTTATCCCTCGAACTGAATTTTTTTTCTTTAATCATTTTTAAATGTTTTTTATTCTCACAAAGGGGAAGAATCAGTTAAATTCTAAAATTTAAATATTCTTGAAAAATCGCTTTTATTGTTCAAGTTTTTGTGATCATAAAAAAAAGAGATTGTTGGAATATTAATGTTCGCAATCTTGATTTTGAAAATAACAAAACTTGTTATTTTGTTTCTAATGATTTACCTAAGTGCGCATGAAGCTTGAACTGATAAGACGTCGAACTGATAAATTATCTAGCCAAAACTGAAGCTATCGAGACGCAAACTGAAAACGTCAACTGATCGCCTAAACTGAATCAGTTCAACTGATATATCAAAGACCGGTTCAACCGATTGTCCAGCTGATAAGCAGTTCAGCAGAAGGCCTTCAGAAGCCCAGCTAGCTGATGAAGAGTTCAGCTGACCAGTTCAACTAAAGCAGCGAAATCAATTCAGCTGACGAGCCAACTGATTTCACCAAACCAGTTCAGAACATCAGTTAGGAATCAATCAGTTTGCAGAACACGACAAGCTTATTCTATAGAACCCAGCTGCGTGCACTGAGGAAAGGTTATTATACGATCAAAGGTACAATAATGGACGTTGCAACAACACCTAAAGACAAAAGTTCCAGCATAGATGTCGGAAAAGTCGAGACACGAATATTAAGAAACATTCAAGTTGCAACGATTACAATTATCGAGTCTCACTGTACGATCAATTTCTTTCCTATAAATAGAAGATCAGTGAAGACCAATATATAACAAGTGTGTGAAGATACAGAGAAAAAAAGCATACCTATTGCATATCATTTTATAAGAAGCAATCAGCCCAGAGGGAACACTTAATCGTGTTATTAGCTTAGATTAGAAACACAATTCCCTCAGTGTGTGAAAACACTTTCGTGTTGTACTCAAAGATCAGTTCACACACACTCACACACACCACCACTTAAATATTGTCTTGCACAAAGACAATAAATTTATGTATGTAGTCTTTGACACACAGACGTTAAACAAGTGTTTGCTGGAAGGTAATAGCTTCAGTCTAGTCTAGGAGTTCATTTAGGCAATGGGTAAGTCCTAAGCTGGGTGGGTTTGTACAAGGTGTTTTATAAATCAAAGTATTCTAGTTGATACTACCCGAGATGGTAGAAGAGGTGACATATATAGGAGCAGTTGAAGTGTTCAAACATCCATAAACATCTTGTATATTTGATTGTTTATATATATATATATATATATATATATATATATATATATATATATATATATATA
Source organism: Primulina eburnea (assembly GCF_022965805.1). NCBI lineage: Eukaryota > Viridiplantae > Streptophyta > Magnoliopsida > Lamiales > Gesneriaceae > Primulina > Primulina eburnea. Next base: position 463,135 of record NW_027331215.1, read on the forward strand.
TATAAAGTTTGAGTCACTTAGAGCAGTTAATTTTTGGTGTCATGATATATTTTAATAATAATATATATTAAATAAGTATTAAAATTTTGTTGTAAGTTATTATATCTGAGTAGATAGAGTCTTCATTCTCTAAGCATTATTTTACAAATTTTATTCCTACTTAAGTCTTTTTCTTTCTTTTTTATATTTATTTTTTTAATTTATATATCAACATCGCATTGTAGTCTTTCACTATTTTTTATAATTATATTTTGATCTTCATTTAAATATAAATCAAATTAATTATAAAAATCACAAATACGCAACATATACGTCAGTACACTAATATACATGAACGACGACTTTCGTACACGACGGTACACTAGTATATATGAACAGTGGCTTTCATTACAAAGCACGTTTATCGTGGCACTATATATATGTATTGGATTGAGCAATTCCACGCGGCTGATCCTAATTTGGCCTGTTTTCGCTGTTCCATATGAATGATTGAGCATATACATATACATATATTATATATATATATATATGTGTGTATGTGTATGTATATGAATCAGATCAAACTTGTCTCACAGATGATATATTAATGAGACGGTTTCACAAAAAAAAAATTTATTAAAAAAAAACTATTATAAATTTTCCATCACACATAAAACTTCCCATGTTTTAATTTGGAGGATTGTTTAGATTTAAATTTATAGACAAATCGATCGAAATAACTTTTTACGTCTATGTCCGCCTAAGCTTCCCGCGGTTCTACATCTCCTCTTATCTTCATTTATCAGTGCTTATCAAAGAATGTAATCGTGATTGATTAAACTATATATATAAAAAATAAAGCTAAAAATATCAATTATCTAATATTAAAATTTAGTGTAAAAAGTAATTTTATACATTACGGAAAATAAAAAGACAAACCTATATTCAGACACTATTATTTCTAAAGGGATTTTACAGTAGTTGCTTCCGTCATAAATAATAATATAATCACATATATTAAATAGTAATATTACTTGCGTGAATAATTTATTTTTTCAAGATTTCATTTCGTGCGACATTATGATGTGTGAATGAGGAAACAGAAGTCCAGGTTTGAGTGATCAATTACCCATTAACATGCCAAAATTTTATGAAACGGGCACTTACGATACGATACGATCTCACTTATTTTTTTATGAGATGAGTCGACTATAATTATATTTACAATAAAAATAAATATTTTTGACGTGAAAAACGAATTTTTTCATGAGTAACTCAAATAAAAATTCTTCTCATAAAATTGACTCGTAAGACCGTCGTGCCGGATTTTTTACCAAGTTTTATACTATCCTAATTCATGTCTCACACGAAAACAAAAGGCGTGCGCAGCATTTCTTTTTTCCCCGCAACCTAATTGTCTGTATATTTATATATAGATCACGCTTCGGGAAACGCGATACAATATATATATATATATATATATATATATATATATATATATATATATATATATATATATATATATATATGTCATTCTATCATATATAATTTGTAATAAAATTGAAATAGAAATATTAAATCAAAAACTTATGTTAGACGGTCTTACATGTCGTATTTTATGACAGAACTCTTATTTGAGTCATCCATGAAAAAATATTATATTTTATGGTAAGAGTAGTATTTTTTATTGTGAATATTTGTAAAATTGATCCGTCTCACAGATAAAAATTCATGAGATCGTTTAATAGGAAACATACTCTTAATAAAAATAAAAAAACATACATCGATCTACCAAAAGTTGTATATATTAAAGTAGAAAGAGATATTTTCGGGGCATAATATAGAGACCCATATAGGTAGAGTGAGTCTCATGTGAGACCGTCTCACGGATCATAATTTATGAGACGAGTCAATCCTACCCATATTCACAATAAAAAGTAATACTCTTAGCATAAAAAGTAATACTTTTTCATGGGTGACCCAAATAAAAGATCCGTCTCACAAATACGACCCATGAGACCGTCTCACACAAGTTTTTGCCATATAGGTATTTTAGATATTGATCGCCTGCTTAATTATATAATAATATAGAACTTCTAAACTTGCTTTTGCTTTTACATTGATATATAATTTGAGCATTTGAAGATATTTAAGGTGTGAATTATGCTAGTGTAGGAAGCTTGAGCAAATATGCAAGCTAGCTATGTGTGTGGATAATAAATGTATACTTTGGTAGAGTTGTGATAAATAATAATAATAATAATAATAATAATAATAATAATAATAATAATAAATGGTTATTGAATCGATTTTCTCTTGTTTGTAGCATGTATAGTAGTTTTAACATTATGTTGTGTTGGGTGCAATAATTATCTCTGCTTAGTAGAGTGATCGAATCGTGGTGCTTGAGTTGATGTACGGTTTAAAAGATTTGAGTTGCACCATTACCACTATCTATAGCTTCAAGCGCTCGGTCGTATACGTTGGATATTGCATAACATATCCAATGTCATGCTGATATTATGATAAAAAAAAATATGGACAAAAAAAATCAATTTATTGTAATAAAAACATTTTTGGACTTATTAAAAAACTCTTAACAAGCCAATTTATAATATCAGCTTTCTCATAATTCTTTGGGTTATCTAACAATAAAAATAGATGGAAGTTTTGTGAAATATATACTAAACAGATCGAAATGATAGAAAATATTGAATAGATAATTAATATAAAAAATTTAAAGAGAGATGGCTAGTTTTTTCTTTTTAAGAAACCAAATTATTTTCAATCAATATTCGTGCTACTTAAATAGTCATAATATTTATTCAATTAAATAACGAACTTATATGACTCATTTGGGTATAATTTTGAAATAATCTACGTAAATCACAAGAAAATTCTTCCAAGTTTTTCATATAATAAATACATACATGGAAAATGTGTGCATGGATGACTTGTTCACATGATGTGAAATTATACACAAAATTTTAAAACGATTTGAGTAAAATTCTCGAATAATCTACAAAAATTATTTCCATGATGTTCACACACTAACTCGTAATAATCTACACGTGTCCGGCTACACTATCCTTATTTTCACCAACTTTACCCAACACTTCCTCCGGCGATCATTATATATACTCCCGTTTCCACCTTCAAAAATTAAATAAAAAAATCTCATATTTAGAGTTTCAAACCAAAAAATTATATCATAAACTGTCACAGGCCATTTTGATATCATTTTCAGTCTTGCGCTACATGGCAATCCGTGATATCAATGGAGCTGAGACCTCTGATGGTCGGAAAATGGATCTCCGGCGAGGAAAACTAGGAGCCCTCATGTACTCCGATCGATTTTTTGCTCAAGATCACGAGTTTAATATCCATTCTTCACGGCGGAGCAGTAATGTTTCCTCTTCGTTCCCGCCTTCCAACAATTCAACCATGTGTTATTCCGATCGAAACAGCGTTGATTCTTCTCCATGTACTGAGATGTCTCCGAGGAGCCAACCTTCGCCTTATGTGAAATCTCCCTGGACCCAGTACCAGTTTTCTGGAGAACAAGGAAAAAATGAGGTGGGCTCGTATGGACTTTTAGGAAGCCTTTACCGTGAAGAAGGTCATATTTATTCCCTGGCAGCTTCGGGGGATTTGCTGTACACGGGATCCCAAAGCAAGAACGTAAGGGTGTGGAAAGATTTTCAAGACTTTTCCGGGTTTAAATCCAGCAGTGGTTTGGTGAAAGCCATTGTCGTGTGTGGAGATAAGATTTTTACAGGGCATCAAGATGGGAAAATCCGGGTTTGGAGTTCTTTTGGGGATAAAAGGAGCACGCCTAAGCGGGTTGGTAATTTTCCGACTACCCGGGATTTGTTGAGGAAATCTATGAATCCGGGAAACTATGTCGAAGTGAGGAGAAATCGTACGGTTCCATGGATAAAACATTACGATACGGTGTCGTGCATGAGCGTTGATACCGATCAGGGCTTGTTGTATTCAGGTTCCTGGGATAGAACTTTCAAGGTGTGGAGAATCTCGGATTCTAAGTGCTTGGAATCTGTACACGCGCATGATGATGCTATCAATTCGGTGGAGATCGGGTTTTACGGCTTGTTTTTCACTGGTTCCGCCGACGGTAGTGTGAAGGTGTGGCGGAGGGAGTTGATGGGAAAGTACACGAAGCATGTCCTGGTGGAGACGTTGCTGAAGCAAGAACACGCGGTGACGTCGCTGGCGGTGAACCATGTCGCCGGGTCTGTGTACGCGGGGTCTTCCGACGGGCTGGTAAGATTTTGGGACCGGGGGAAGCGCTCCATGTCATTCAGCGGCGTTTTGAGGGGACACAAGATTGCGGTTCTGTGTTTGGCTATGGCGGGGAACTTGGTGCTGAGTGGATCGGCGGATAGCAACGTATGCGTGTGGCTAAGGGAAGTAGGTGGAGTTCACACGTGCATGGCGGTGTTGACGGGGCATGGTGGGCCTGTGAAGTGCCTTGCGGTGAAGAAGGACACGGCGGCTGCGGAGACATCGGCGGAGGACGAGGGTAAGCTGTGGATTGTGTATAGCGGGAGCTTAGACAAGAGTGTGAAGGTTTGGAGGGTTACCGAGCATGCCTCAGTTAGCTTGAAGGAACCACAAGAAGAATAAGGGAAGGGAGTCCAACCAACGCGCCGCCGTCAAAGCCGGTGCTGGAGATGTGTTTTCGAGTGGAAGGCAAGGCACGGAAGATTGGGTGGTGGCGGAGGTTTGAGCACTCGGGCTCACAATTAAATGAGGCAATAGAAGTTAATGGCCGTCCAACACGAACATGTTCAGAAATTGAATAGAACTTGAAAATCTTAAAATTCAAGTAAAAATTTGGAGGCCATTTGTTATTAAAAAAAATAAGAAAAAGAAAATATTTTAGAGCATGTTGGTTTAATTTTTAATTAGAAATTTTGAAAAATTAGGCGATGAATAATATAATATATATACATATATAATTATTTATTATTTCTATGAATATCTTATAAACATGTCCAACATATGCATGTGTGTTTAATGTTGCAATAATTTCCACCACAATTAGTAATTAGACTAACCATGTATGAAATTGAAAAATAAATAAAGGAACAGTTTAGTTAAAATCGGTTATTTGAATTTCGAATTTAATTAATGGATAGGCAAAAAAACTTGTGTGAGACGGTCTCACGAGTCGTATTTTGTGAGACAGAACTCTTATTTGGATCATTCATGAAAAAATATTACTTTTTATGCTAAGAGTATTATTTTTATTGTGAATATCAGTAGGGTTGATCCGTCTCACAGAAAAATATTCGTGAAACCGTCTCACTAGAGACCTAGTCTAATGGATATACATATGTTATATTAATTTCGCCATTTAATCAACAACTTTAGCTACTCCAATATTCCAATTCTTCCCAACAATATTACTAGATAATAAACAACATAAAATTACTTTTATGTCAAAAGTAATACTTTTTATTATAAATATAGACAAAGTTAATCCGTTTTACGAATAAAGATCCGTAAAATCGTCTTACCAAAGACATAATCTGTTCTTTTTTTGTACAACCAACATGCAATTTGTTCCTAATGTTCCAAGGCTTACTTTTCCGAATATGATTCTGTTGGTATATTCGAATGACTCTCAAGTTCTGGACCAATAACAGTTAGTCCAATGGTTGCGGGCTTGGGCCGTGAACAATCAGTTGGACAGTTGGTAGAGCCGTGGAGTCTGTATACTCAGGATAAAGACTGATATATATGGTTGGATCCCAACAGCAGAAACACAAGGGCTTTGAGATATATCGGGGAGGACTTTGCATATAGAAACGGAGGGGTTGGAGAAAAGTTTTGAGGGATCAATCTCAATTGTAATTTCAACTTAGTTTCTTGGGCGATGCACTTGTAAAACTCTCTGTTATTCTAATAAAGAAAGCTGCTCCTTTTTCTTGCCGTGGACGTAGGCTATCTAATAGCTGAACCACGTAATTCGATTGTCTTCTTTGCTGTGATTCTTTACTATCTTGATCAACTGTGATTGCGTGAATTGTATGCTGTGATCGTTGCTCAATAAAACTAACAATTGGCGCCGTCTGTGGGAAGCGAAGCCACGATCACCAAGAACATGGGTTCTATGAAACTTGATATCGAGAAGTTTTCAGGAAACAATGACTTCGGTCTTTGGAGAATCAAGATGAAAGCCATTCTAGTTCAGCAAGGATTGATAGACGCACTAAAAGGCGAATATGCAATACCAGGTGATTCGAAAGAAAAGGTACAAATCCTCGCCAAAGCCCAAAGTGCTATCATCTTGTGCCTTGGAGACAAACCGCTAAGGGAAGTGTCAAGAGAAGCCACGGCTGCCAGCATGTGGAATAAACTTGAAAACATGTACATGACTAAATCCTTGGCCAACCGCCTATACATGAAACATCGTTTATATGCATTCAAGATTGGGGATGAAAAAGGTGTATCGGCTCAGATTGATGAATTCATCAAAATATTGGATGATCTTGAGAATATAGATGTTAAGATGGAAGATGAGGATAAGGCTCTAATCTTGTTAAACTCTCTTCCAAGCTCATATGAAAATTTGCGGGATGCCATGCTATATGGCAGGGAAAATACTATATCTCTTGAAGAAGTCCAGGCGGCTGTACAAGCCAAGGAATTACAGAAGAAGACCCAATCAAATGGCAATACTCTAGGTGAAAGTCTTTCCATCCGAGGGAGAAATAATATGAGACCCTCAAAATCAAACAAAAATCGATCAAGATCCAAAATCAAAGCTAGATACAGATGTTTTCTATGCCACTAAGAAGGGCACTTTAAAAGAAACTGTCCTGATAGAAGAAATCATTCACAAGAAAGACCAAAGGACAATGCTGAAGCCGCTGTGGCATGTGATGGCTATGAGTCTGCTGAAGTACTCTCTATTACAGAACAAAGTATTTGCAACGATTGGATACTTGATTCGGGATGCTCATTTCATATGTGCCCTACCAGATCATGGTTTGAAACTTTAACAGAAGTAAAAGAAGGTTTGGTATTACTAGGAAATGATATATCATGCAAGGTGAGGGGCATTGGTGCCATAAGACTCAAGATGCATGATGGTATGGAAAGAATTCTAAGTGATGTAAGATATGTCCCCGATCTTAAAAGAAACCTGATTTCTCTAGGAACACTTGATTCAAGTGGATACACATATAAGGCAGAAGGTGGCATACTCAAGATACAAAAAGGGTCATTAGTGATTATGAAAGGACTCAAAAAGAACTCCCTGTACATACTTCAAGGATCTACAGCAGTAGGCATATCTGCTGTGACTCAAACCAAGAGGGATGTAACAAAACTCTGGCACCTCAGGCTAGGACACGTAAGTGAACAAGGACTAGCTCACCTTTCAAACCAAAATCTGTTGTGTGGAGACCAGGTTCACCACCTGCAACAATGTGAGTATTGCATCATTGGAAAAGCAAAAAGGGTAAAGTTCTCAAAAGGTACCCATACCACAACAAGACCATTTGAGTATGTACACTCCGATTTATGGGGGCCTTCGAGAACTCCAACACATGCTGGAGGAAGATACTTCATGTCAATAGTTGATGACTACTCAAGAAGAGTGTGGGTCTTTGTTCTGAAAACTAAAGATGAGGCATTCTCCAAGTTCAAAGACTGGCTCATTGTGACCGAAAAAAAACTTGAAAAGAAGCTAAAATACCTAAGGACGGACAATGGCTTGGAATACATGTCACAACAATTCAAGGAATTTTGCAGAATCAAGGGGATTACCAGACACATGACCGTAAGTGGCACCCCTCAACAAAATGGATTGGCAGAGAGAATGAATCGCACTCTCCTTGAAAGAGTTAGATGCATGATGTTAAACGCTGGTCTTCCAAAGACTTTTTGGGGAGAAGCCATAACCACCGCATCCTTTCTAATAAACAGATGTCCCAGCAGTGCAATCAATTTTAAAACTCCCATGGAATTATGGAATAACAAACCATCAAATTATTCTAAGCTGGGAGTCTTCGGGTGTCTAGCCTATGCTCATGTTAAACAAGATAAGTTAGAAGCAAGGGCTAGGAGGTGCATTTTTATAGGATACCCAGAAGGAGTAAAGGGTTACAAAGTCTGGAACCTAGAAAACAATGGTCCGAAGTGCTTCAATACCAGAGACATAACCTTTGATGAGTCCACAATGGGGTTCCAGCAGAATACAAAAGCTCCTAAAGAAAATAAATTGATCACTGATGATACACAAGTTGAGGTGGAGCACACAAAAGATATCTCAACAGCTGAGAATGAGATAAGCCATGAACCAACCACGGAACTAGAGGAACAAACTCATCAATCGGAACATGAGCTAAGATCCTACAAGTTGGCCAGGGATAGGCAAAGGAGGGAAATAAAACCTCCGGACAAGTTTGGACATGCTGATATGATCTACTATGCTCTGACAGTAGCAGAACAACTGGAGTATGATGAACCAAGTTCATACGAAGAAGCAGTGTCAGGAAAAGAAGGACATAAGTGGATCAAAGCAATGGATGAAGAGATGTCCTCTCTGTATAAAAACAAAACCTGGAAGCTTGTGAATAAACCTAAGAACCAAAGAGTGGTTGGGTGTAAATGGATATACAAAGTAAAGGAAGGAATGCCAGGGGAGGAAAAGAAAAGATACAAAGCACGGTTAGTAGCAAAAGGTTTCACACAACAACAAGGGATAGACTTCAATGAAATATTCTCTCCCGTGGTGAAACATTCCTCAATCAGAATGATCTTATCCTTGACAGTACAATTAAACCTTGAGCTTGAACAACTTGATGTGAAGACTGCCTTTCTTCATGGAAAACTTGAAGAAACAATCTATATGGACCAACCCAAGGGCTATGTCAATCCAAAAACCAATGGGATGGTATGTCAACTTGAAAAGTCTCTCTATGGACTTAAACAAAGTCCAAGGCAATGGTATAAAAGGTTTGATGAGTTCATGCTAAACAACAACTTCACATGGTGCAGCTATGACAACTGTGTGTACATCTACAAGCAAGAAAACAAGATCAGCACCTACCTTCTCTTGTACGTAGATGACATGCTAATTGCCAGCACAAGTAAGGACAACATGAAAGCCGTTAAACAACTCCTGAGCTCAGAATTTGATATGAAACAGCTAGGAGAGGCTAAAAGGATCCTAGGAATGGAAATCATAAGAGATAGGATCAAAAACAGGCTTTTCTTGTGCCAAAACTCATACATTTCTAAAGTACTTCGGCGATTTAACATGCATGAGTCTAAACCAGCTGCCATACCTATCCCTCAGCATCTTAAACTGACTCAAGAGCAGTCTCCTGCTACTGAAGAAGAGAAAGGAAACATGCTGCATATACCCTATGCTAGTGGAGTTGGGAGCGTAATGTATGGAATGGTTTGCACCAGGCCTGATTTAGCCTACAGCATGAGTGTTGTGTCACGGTACATGGCAAATCCGGGTGAAACTCATTGGCAAGCTCTCAAGGGGGTGTTGAAATACTTGAATGGTTCGGCAAAGATTGGATTATTGTTTGAGAAACAAAACAACCTGGAGGATCCTATAATTGGTTATGTTGATTCTGATTTTGCTGGGAACATAGATACAAGGAAATCCCTTTCAGGTTTTACATTTACAATGTATGGTACAGCTATAAGCTGGAAGGCTACATTACAGTCTGTAGTAGCCTTGTCAACCACAGAATCAGAGTACATAGCCCTCACAGAAGGGATTAAAGAGGCACTATGGTTGAAGGGAATGGCGTTGGAATTGGGCATACCTCAGGATAAGGTTGTGGTACATTGCGATAACCAAAGTGCCATACACCTTTCAAAGCACCAGGTCTACCATGAAAGATCAAAACATATAGATGTCAGGTTACATTTTGTCAAGGATGTGATATCAAAAGGGGAAGTTCAGGTGGATAAGATTGATACTTTAGACAATCCGGCTGATATGATGACCAAGCCACTGCCACAAGCCAAGTTCGTGCATTGCATGAACTTAGTCAGGGCAGTGAAATGGAACTGAACTAAGATCAAGAAGGGAGCAGCAAACTTTAGAGTCAAGGTGGAGAATTGTTGGTATATTCGAATGACTCTCAAGTTCTGGACCAATAACAGTTAGTCCAATGGTTGCGGGCTTGGGCCGTGAACAATCAGTTGGACAGTTGGTAGAGCCGTGGAGTCTGTATACTCAGGATAAAGACTGATATATATGGTTGGATCCCAACAGCAGAAACACAAGGGCTTGGAGATATATCGGGGAGGACTTTGCATATAGAAACGGAGGGGTTGGAGAAAAGTTTTGAGGGATCAATCTCCATTGTAATTTCAACTTAGTTTCTTGGGCGATGCACTTGTAAAACTCTCTGTTATTCTAATAAAGAAAGCTGCTCCTTTTTCTTGCCGTGGACGTAGGCTATCTAATAGCTGAACCACGTAATTCGATTGTCTTCTTTGCTGTGATTCTTTACTATCTTGATCAACTGTGATTGCGTGAATTGTATGCTGTGATCGTTGCTCAATAAAACTAACAGATTCATTATTGGATATTAAAAGTTTTAAATTCACATATGTATGTTATATATTAACTATTGTATACTATATAATAATGAAGAAACCATAAATCTAGCAGTAGCATATAATACCTTTCCATCTAATAGCAGTAATTGATATCAAATTTCAAATTTTTATTACAGTGTTGCCTTTTTCTCTGTAGATGTGTTTTTATATTTAAAAATACTTCTTGATGTGATCCGGGTAAAATGGATGAGCAGGGTCGGGTGCTCCGCCGGGTCAAATCAAGAATTTATAGTGTTGTTAGGAAAATGAACAAGGTAGATGGCTTCGATCGTGACCTGCAAACAATGAAAGGAACTCGTGAATGGGCGTCGGAAGGGTGTCCGGCGTGACCACTCCGATGCTTAAGTCAGCAGGTTTGTCGAGAGAGGAACTTAAAGCAATATGTATGGATGCTTGAGAGTGAAGAAATTTCAGACCTGTAGAATGTCAACGATACCTGCTATTTGAAGAGAAGCTAGGGTTACCTTGATGCGCGTGCTCACCTACTACTTGTACCCTCGGACGTTGACGGCCTGTCGGGTCCCTTTCTACCCGATAGCTTCGTGGGTACTCCAAGAATAAGGGACGTTGACTGCATGTCCAGTCCCTTTCTTCTCCATATTTTCGGGGATACGTTCAGGCGGAAGACGTTGACTTCCCGCCCAGTCGCTTTTTGCCCTACAATCTGTAAGATCCTCTAAGTAAGTTACTCGAGTATTGAGCCCTCGGCTTTAGCATGAAAGCCCGGTCCCTAGTTGCTCGGGAGGTAAGTAAATACCCGGTCATGCATGAAGCGCCCAGTCGCGTGGGTAACAATCGCCCTCCCGGTTTCTATAGGGGCTACTCAATGACATTTCCCGGGTCCTCCAGGACCCGAGCCCTTATAGGGGTATCACCACCCATCCCTAAAATAGTCGGGCTAGAGTCTCACTCGCTGTCCCGATTGGTGTGAAATAATTCACGGTGTATAATAGCATCGGAGCCTTTAAATATCCCGTAGAAGAGATGTCACGCCTGGATGATTTGTCTCCCGGACCTTAATGAATTGTTATCCAGCCCCTCTGGATATTGAATTCGTTATAATGAGATGCACCCACAATTAATTCCTACTAGAAAACGCTCCACATCTCGAGAAATGGATAAGTCTGACACCTCGACAACTGTGCACGTCTTTTCACCTCCCGGCACAATTTCCAAAACTTATCTCAACCGTTCAGGCATCTTGAAGATCAACGGTCATTATTAATTTGTTCTTATTATAAATAGTGCCTTACCGATCCGCCATCATATCAACAAAGTATTGTTAGGAAGATACGATGGCAGGTGCTAGCAATCCCAGCGTCACTGATCTGGCGGAAGAGTTCATGAATGCATCTACGGAGAGGCATAAGACGGAAATAGAGGAGGAGGTCTTTCACAAGATTCTCGCCTTCTGGGAAGCACTGCAGGAGTTACAGCTTCTCTACTACTGTGGTGAGGCTAATACTCCCCGGCTGCTGGCGAAATTGGAGAAGTATCGGGAGTATCTAAATATTTCCGAGTTGGGGGATCCTTTTGAAGAGGACCGTATGTACGAACTGATGCTTCGAAAAGAGAGGAACACTCTCAACGATATCACTGACACCAAGGGCTACGAAGGAAGGGCTACACGAGAAGTGAGACGTTGGATGCTCCTGCGGAAAGCCTTCGTAGAGGAGGCATATTTCGATGTAATCCGAAGTAATTTCGTTAAATAAAATTATTATCCAAGTTTACTGTCTTTGCACCATTTTATCTGATGCATATCCCACGGGCTGCATAACTCGACTGACAAGATTAACTAATAATAAGTAACGAACGGAGACGTGAGGATTTCGTATTTAAAACAAAAAGAGCGCCCGAGCTCCGCATCTCTCGGGTTTACAATAATATGCCGGGACCTCGAATCTCCCGGTCTTAAGATAAAATGTCGAGGCCTTAAACCTCCCGGACTCAAGAGAAAATGCCGGGGTCTTAAACCTCCCGGACTCAATACAAATATTACCCCGCTTACCTGGATATCCCGATTGTTACGATAACAGGTGTAAGCCTTAACTCCTTCCTGGAGACGCTTCGTATTTCGGGAAAGAAATAAGTCTAACGCCTCGATAATCACGTGTGTCCTTTCCTCTTCTGACGATTAATACTTTAGTACCTCGATATTCGTAACAGTCTCTTCGCCTACCTCGATAATAAATGCTACGTGCCTATAAATACAGGAAGGCAATGGGAGGTAAGAGATAACACCTTCGGCATGGCAAGTTCGAGCGAATCTACGGTCTGCAGTGGCATCTACGTTCCAGCGCCCAATACCCTACCTCCTCATCTGGAGGATCTGAAGAGGACCATTGAGGAGTTGGTCCCGTCGAAGGTGATGTCCACTTGGCATAAGATTCAAGATCTTAATGCCACGCTCCGAGAGGGTTTGGCCTTCACTCGGGCACAAAGAGCGGTGGCGAGGAGGTACAAACAGGAGCTCGAAGTCAACCATGTTGCCGAGCTCGCTACTGATGAAGTCCTGCTTCATGCGATGCTGCTGAAGGAAGGGCGTCAACTGGAAAAGATTTCCTCCTCTGAGTCCTTTAACATCGCCCAGTCTCCTGAACTAACCCACTGGATCCATGAGTGGCAACATGTCGTAGGTGTACTAATAATTGGTGCTAGGCATGAGCGATTCCTTTATGAATAACATCTGTTTATTTGTTTCACTTTCTTCTTCGCACGTTTATCAATGATAAACCGAATATAATTCGTAAATACGCGATTGAATCATCCAGAACAAAAATCTCACCTACTTTAAACAAAGCAATTAGAGCTTCGTTTGGAATAAAATGCCGGGGCCTCAAATTTCCCGGACTGAAAATAACGTGCCGGGGTTTTAAACCTCCCGGACTTAGAATAATGTGCCGGGATCTCAAACCTTCCGGGCTTAGAATAATGTGCCGGGATCTCAAACCTCCCGGACTTAGAATAATGTGCCGGGATCTCAAACCTCCTAGACTATTCACGTGGTATCCGGATGATATACAACTCATCATTAAAACTTTCACCGAATGAGAGCGTTCCGTATTCCTAGATGTATCAGTCGGGCGCCTTGGTAACCGTCAATGCCCCTTCACCTTCTTAGCACAATTTTCAAGGAATATCCTGACCGCCCACGTGTTTAGATTTGATGGCTTCAATTAATTTTTTCCTTTGACTCATAGAGGGGACGATTCAGCTGGCTGGGACTCTTGTATTTTCTCCACATTTAAAAACGTTCACCTATAAATAAGGGGGGATAGATGCAAAGTGACCCTCCATTCAAAATGTCGAATTCAAGCGGTTCCAGTGCCTGCAGCAGTACACACGTCCTGGTGACCCCGGAGATGCGTCCTCATGTGGAGGAACTGAAGAGGGAAATCGAGGAACATATATGGGCGAAGGTCATGGCCGTGCGGGACAAGGCTCATGACTTGGATTATACCTACCGCAGTCGTTTGGCCACTACTCGAGCGCAAAGAGCCAGAGTGAGGAAGTATATCCGAGAATTCGTAGTAGACCGGGTGACCGATCTGGTTGATGATGAAGTTCTGCTGCATATGATGCTGTGGAAAGAGTGGCATGCCTTGAACAAGATAATGAAGAATGAATCCTTCATCGACCTCCGCATTCACGAATTAACTAATTGGATAACGGAGTGGCAGGATTCTGTATCTAACATAATGGATCCCATAACTTTTCGCCGCTATTTTATGTAATGGAAATTTTATCGACTTCTATTGCTTTATTCTTCTGCAAATAAATCTTGTGCGAATTTATGCGGACCGAATCAATAGACTTACAGTTATTTGTAATAACCTGATCCCCCTGAACTTAAAATATAATCCCGGGCTATCGAACCTTTTGACTATAACAAGATGCCGGGGTCTCGGATTATTCGGACTTAGAAATCTCCGTCCTGGGTCTCTAGGTTCCCGAGCTATGAAACAAACTTGCCGGGTTCTCCCAAACCTCCCGGCCTGTCCACACGTCATTACAACGACACATGTTAATCTATCCCGACGGCTAGTAATGTTTCGTATTCCGAGGAGATAAAACATCATGACATCTCGATCTGTGTAACTGTCTTTTCGTTCTGCCCGTCGCGACTTTCGAGGCGCATCGAAACCGCACACGTGTTCACTCAATCGACGGTTCCGATCATTCCCCATCTCCTATGTATAGCGACCCTAGGTTTTCCCAAAAATCACTTTCAAATCAGCATTCTCGGCGAAGCCCTTGCAAATTCTCTTCTCGCAGTTCCGGCATTCAAAGTTTCCTTGCTCCGACGATCTTCTACCGCATCTGTAAGTTTTTCCTTTCCATCATGTCTAACTCTACTTCCTCCACCTCCGGGGCCAATGCACGAGGCTCGGCGGGGTATGAATCTGCTGCTCTTCGTTCTGATTCGTCTCCTTCTCCCACTTCTCGCCGCCCTTCTACCCATGCCGCCAGCAAACCTATAAGCTTGAAACCCCCATCTTCTTCGAGACCTTCTAAACCTTCTTCTTCGGGCATATCCCGGATCCCCAAAAAAGATAAGGGTAAGGGTAAAGCCCGGGTACCTGACCAACCTTCAGCCGACCTCCCAGAGATTCCCTGGTTTTCTTCTCTGCCAAGCTCCTTGCGTCCAGGAGCAGAGGAAGAACTTCGAACCCTGGGGGTCATTCCTTCTTCAAACACTATTCTCATACCCAAGCCCTCTGACCGGGCTGATCAACCTCCCTCGGGTTATATTACTTTCTTCCGAGACCAGCTTCGAAATGGTCTCCGATTTCCTATTCCCTTATTTTATATCGAGGTTGCCAAATTCTTTGGTGTACCTCTTAATCAATTCCATCCCAACTCTTTCCGGATTATGGCTTCGGTTTTTGTCCTCTTCCGAATGCATGACCTAGTAATAAATTCCAAAGTTCTTCATTACTTTTTTATTTGTAGATTAGGTGATAATGCTTTTTCCCTTTCTGCTCGGCTTAATGCCCGCTTCCTTGATGATATCCCCTCCTCTCAAAAGGGATGGAAAGGCAGATATTTTTTTATCAAACTCCCGGCTAGTCTCGATTGTCCGACCGGGTTCATTCCTTCTCTTCCTCGTCAGCCAGAGCTTCCCCAAGCGTATAAGTTTGAGGAGTTTTATACCCGAAGCCTAGCCTTGGTGGAGGGTCAAAAGTTTTCTTCCTCCACCCTTATAACCCAAGAGCATCTGGCCACCTATCACCTAAGTAACCGAGCTGAAGATCCGATTAACCGAGTAGTCGACGAAGTTGCTGGCTCGGGCCTTCAGCCCGGTAATTCTCATTTACCTGTTATGCCATCATCTCCTTTATTGATATTTGCACTTGGATTCTAACCTCCTTTGCTTTATATGCAGATTTAATGGAGGAGGCTTTTGCTAGGAGATGGGCAGCCGAGCAGGCGGCCAAGGAGAAGAAAAGGGCAGCCCGAAAGGCTGCTGCTGAAAAGAGAGCGGAGGATGTGGCTGCTCGGGCGAAGGAGACGGCCCGGGTACAATTTGAACTTAAGAGAGCGGAGCCTGAATCCAGGGAAGATGATGAGGACCTCCTCCCCCTTAGCCAAAGGCCAAGAAGAGTCACGACCATCCCGGTGGTGACTCTCAGCGAGGATGATCAAGCGGGAGGCCAGGAATCCTTTCAAGCGATTCAATCAGACACGCCTCCCCTTCTGCGCGATGACCAGGCACCCCTCCAAGAACCTTCACAGGAATCTCTCCAAGGGCCTCTCCCAGAATCTTTCCAGGGGCCCTTGACAGGGCCCATCCTTCCTTCGCAGCCCAGCGGGTCTGTCTTCTCCACCGAAGGAGTCTCCCGGGTCGGGGCAGACTTCCTCAAGCAAATGCTCCTTCCTACTGATCAGGCCTTCCTGAAGAGCATGCCACCAACCCCTTGATGCCTGGATGGCTTGAACAAGCTTCTGGCTGTAAGCTTCTTTCTTCCCCTCTCCTCTCTTCTCTTTTTATTATTATGACCTTGCCAACCCTGCCTTCTCTTTGAAAAATAGGGTGCACATATGTTAATGTCAGCCTATGAAGAGGTGTCCTCCTTAGCCAACCACCAGGCTCCCCAACTCCGGGTCTTCCAAGAGACGCACGAGCTTATTCAAGCGGAGCTTGCTCAGTTGAAGGGATTCCATTCACAGACAGTGGCAACCCTTCAGGGTTCTGTGGAGTCTGCTCAGGCGGAGCTGGCCAAAGCCCGGGAGGAATTAAAGGAAAGTCATATCAGGGAGGAAACTCTTCAAAAGCATCAATTGATTCTTGATCGCAAGAACGCCTCCCTGATGGATGCTGTAGAAGAACAAATGTCTCGGGCTGAAAGAGCAGAGAAGGCTCTAGCCGAGTCTGAGCGCCAAAAAGAGCAACTGCGGACTTCCTTCCTGGAATCCTCAGAATTCAAGGCGGCCGTTGAGGATCGAGCCTATCCTTTCTTTAAGACCGGCTTCAAAAGATGCCTTCAACAATTCCAGGAAGCCGAGCTTATCCCCAAGGATAGAGCCAACTTTCCAGATTTCGGGCTAGCCATTGCATCTCTTGCAGGAGCCGGGGTGGGAGGCAATGAAGGTACATCAGAAGAGGAGGACGGAGAGGAACCTGTAGAGGAGGAAAAGCAGGAGAAGTCCGTAGAGGGGGAGGAAAAAGGAAAACCTGGAGAGGCAGAAGCAGAGCAAATAAAGAAGCCGACAGAGGAGGCGAAAGAGCCAGAAAACAGACCTGCTGATATAGAATAGGCTTGTAATCTTTTCATTTTTAAGTTCACTCCCTGCCTTCGGGCTTCGTAGTAATGCAATATTTTCTTTCCTTTTATCCTTCTTCGCAATATTTATAAAAATTCAGTACTCGATCCTTATATAATCAGGATATCCTTGTTCTAACAAATCTAACAATTTGCCAAGTGTTGAGAACTAACTAAGATACCAAATCATGTGAACGGGTATTAGCCTTCCGCACTTTAAATGGATATCTGAGATGTGAATGTCTGGAACGAACGGACACTTAACAGGATGTAGTGTCCGGGGTTTATGAGGAGCTAAGGTGCGGAACCTTAGGCCGTGGAACAGGTCCCGGGACTTTGGAATGGTCGAGGTACGGAGCCCCGAGCCAGGGAGTAGTACCCTGGGCTTATGTAGAACTAAGGTACGGAACCTTAGGCCGGGGAACAGGTCCCAGGACTTTGGAATGGTCGAGGTACGGAGCCCCGAGCCAGGGAGTAGTACCCTGGGCTTATGTAGAACTAAGGTACGGAACCTTAGGCCGGGGAACAGGTCCCGGGACTTTGGAATGGTCGAGGTACGGAGCCCCGAGCCAGGGAGTAGTACCCTGGGCTTATGTAGAACTAAGGTACGGAACCTTAGGCCGGGGAACAGGTCCCGGGACTTTGGAATGGTCGAGGTACGGAGCCCCGAGCCAGGGAGTAGTACCCTGGGCTTATGTAGAACTAAGGTACGGAACCTTAGGCCGGGGAACAGGTCCCGGGACTTTGGAATGGTCGAGGTACGGAGCCCCGAGCCAGGGAGTAGTACCCTGGGCTTATGTCTCCTCAGCTTTACGCAATATCACTTATAGTAGGCAAAAGTATGAGGATAACGATCCTTTATTATTTCTTCAAAGTGAAAATTACATCTGTACATTGGCTAAGCATAATATTTCTTCAAATGAAGTACATTCCAAGGTCTCTTAAGAAGTTTACCCTGAGCATCTTCTAGGTAAAAAGATCCTGAACTGACTCTCCTAATGATTTTGTAAGGCCCCTCCCATCGAGCTTCGAGCTTGCCCACGTCCCCAGCTGGATTAACCTTCTTCATCACCAAGTCCCCTATCTGCATGTCTCGAACTCGGACCTTTTTGTTGTAGGATTTCATGACCCGGTTTCGATATGCCTCCATCCGGATCATGGCTTGGTCCCTCTTTTCTTCTAATAGATCCAGTTCCAATACACGGCTATCCTCATTGCTGCTCGGGTAAGATTCTACCCGGGCAGATGTTTGACCGATCTCAACAGGAAGGATGGCCTCAGATCCATACACCAAGCTGAACGGAGTTTCTTGAGTAGGTGCCCGGGGAGTAGTCCTGTATGCCCATAGTACACTGGGTAATTCTTCTACCCAGTCCTTCCCTTTGCCTTGCAGTCTTGTTTTTAAAGCCTGCACAATGATTCTGTTTACAACTTCTGTCTGCCCATTGGCCTGAGGGTACGCAACAGAAGTGAAGGACTGGGTGATCTTCATTTCCTGGCACCAAGACGTTATTTCTTTTCCTTGAAACTGTCTCCCATTATCCGAGATCAATCGCCGGGGTATGCCGAAGCGACATACTATATTTTTTCATAAGAATTTCAAGACCTCTTGCTCGGTGATTTTAGCCAAGGGCTCAGCTTCCACCCATTTGGAGAAATAATCCACAGCTACCAACAAGAATTTTTTCTGGGCCCGAGCAACTAGAAACGGGCCGACTATATCCATACCCCACTGATCAAAAGGACAAGATGCCCAAATAGGCTTCATAGGAGTGGCTGGGCTGTGTTGAAAGTTTGAATGATGTTGACAGCTTTCACAAGTCCGGACCACTCGAGCCGAATCATGGTGAAGAGTCGGTCACCAGAACCCGGCTAGCATCACTTTTCGAGCTAAAGATGTTCCCCCCAAATGCTCACCACAGCATCCTTCATGAATCTCTTGAAGAACATAAACCTCTTCCTCCCCGCTCAAACACTTCAACAATGGTCCCTGGAATGATCTCCTGTATAAGATATTATTTAAGAGAACAAACCTGGGGGCTTGTCTTTTTATCTTCTGTGCTCGAGCTTTCTCCTCGGGCAATTCATTGTCCCGGATGAATTTGATCAGAGGGGTCATCCAAGAATCCTCGGGTATTGTCAACATTTCTTCTTCTTCAATAGTTAAAACTGCTCGGGAAACAAATAAAACCTCCCGGGTGCTGTCTTCCGACAAAGAAGCAGCCATTTTTGCTAGGGCATCAGCCTCTCCATTTTCTTCTCGGGGTATCTGTTCGATACTCCAATCCACAAATACGACTGCCTGGGCTTTGATGAGATGCAAATATTTGAGCATTTTGTCGTCCTTGACCTCATACACGCCCTTGATCTGCTGAGTAATCAACTGTGAATCGGAATACAATATAATCCTAGTCGCTCCAATTTCTCGAGCAGCTCGGATGCCGGCTAGAACAGCCTCATATTCTGCTTCATTATTTGTTACCCGGGAACCAATTTTGACTGCCAATTTAATCTTCTCTCCCGATGGGGAGATTATCACGACTCCGACTCCACATCCAACCAGGCAAGAAGCCCCATCTACAAACACCCTCCATCTCTCTTCCTCAGCAGGTTGAATCATCTCAGATAGGAAATCGGATAAAGCCTGCGCTTTTATGGCCAACCGGGGCTTATACTCAATATCGTATTCCCCCAATTCCACATTCCATTTGATCATCCGCCCGGATACTTCAGAGTGAGTCATAATTCTTCCAAGCGGGCTGTTAGTAAGAACGATAATAGGATGCGATAGAAAATAAGTCCGCAATTTCCGGGCAGTCACAACTAAAGCCAAGGCCATCTTCTCCACTTCACTATACCGCAGCTCGGGACCTCTTAGGGCGTGACTGACATAATAGACAGGCTTTTGATCCGAGCCTTCTTCCTTTATTAGGACAGAGCTGACAACATATTCAGTAGTGGATAAATAGACAAACAATTTATCCCCGGGCTCAGGGTTTACCAGAACTGGAAGCTCGGCTAGATGCTTTTTAAGATCTTGGAAAGCCTGCTCGCACTTGTCATCCCATCCGAACTTTTGGGCTTTTCTGAGAACCTGAAAGAAAGGATAACTTCTGTGGGCTGACCGAGATATAAACCGAGATAGGGAGGCAATCCTCCCGGTCAGCTTCTGCACTTCTTTGACAGATCGGGGAGAAGGCATACATAAGACGGACTTCACTTTTTCTTGGTTGACCTCGATCCCCCGTTCTGTCACTATAAAGCCCAAGAACTTACCACTCTTGACTCCGAAAATACATTTAGCAGGATTGAGCTTGATTCCATAAGATGTCAGAGTGGTAAAGGTTTCTTCCAAATCAGCAATAAAATCCATCACCTCTTTTGACTTTCCCAGAATATCATCCACATAAACCTCCAGATTCCTTCCCAGCTGCTTCTCAAAGACTTTATCCATTAAACGCTGATATGTGGCCCCTGCATTTTTCAACCCGAAAGGCATCACAACATAACAAAATGTACCTCCCGAGGTGATGAAACTGGCCTTGTCTTGATCATTTTTTGCTAAGGGAATTTGATGATATCCCTGATAGGCATCCATGAAACTGAGCAGCTCGAAGCCTGAGGTGGAATCCGCCAACTGGTCAATCCGGGGAAATGGGTAATGATCCTTGGGACAAGCTTTATTGAGGTCCCGAAAATCAACACACATCCTCCATTTCCCGGCAGCTTTGGGTACCAGCACCACATTCGAGAGCCATGTAGGAAATTGTACCTCTCGGATGTGGCCGGCTTGCAGCAACTCTTTCACTTGTTCATCAATAACTTTGTCTTTCTCGGGACCAAAGTGTCTCTTCTTCTGTTTGATCGGGTGAGCTCCCGGGAGAATGTTTAATTGATGCTCAGATATCAGGGGTGAAATCCCTGTTAGTTCCTGCTGGGACCAGGCAAATACATGAATATTAGTCTTTAAACATTTAAGTAAACTGACCCGGGTGGATATATCAAGGTCTCGGGCCACCCGGATCTGTCGGCCTGGTCCTATCTCCACAGCTTCCTGCTCTTCCTCTACCACAAAGTGAACTTCTCCTTTCTCCACTCCACCCTTCCAAACTTCCTCCAACCTGGGTTTCTTCCCCTCCTTTTTCGACTTGCCCTGATCTGCCCGGATACCTTCCACATAACATTTTCGGGAAGAGGGTTGATCTCCACGAACTTCTCCCACCTGGCTTCCCACTGGAAATTTGATCTTTTGATGATAAGTAGATGCTACTGCCCTCAACTCATTCATGGCCGGCCTCCCCAGAATGATATTGTAAGATGATGGGGAATCCACCACTGTGAAGGTGGTCATGACCGTTTTCTTGATGTCCCGGGAGCCTAGAGTGAGTGGCAGAACAATTTCTCCCTCCGGATAAACTGCATGTCCAGCAAAACCAAAAAGGGCAGTCTCCACAGCTTCCAACTTAAACCCTTGCAAATCCATCTGCACTAAGGCATCTTTGAAAATGACATTGACTGAACTTCCGGAATCCACGAAGACTCTCAGAATGTCGTAATTGGCCACCCGGGCTTGGATAACCAAAGCGTCATTGTGGGGCATGTTTATTCCCTTCAGGTCCTCCGGGCCAAAGCTGATCACGGCCTCGTTCCTCCTAGATCCTTCCACCTCCAGACACTCCCGCCTATTTCTTGATTTCCTGGCCCGATTTGAATCTCCATCGGTGGATCCTCCCGATATCATCTTAATCAATCCGGCAACAGGGGACGAAGGGCTCCTCTTCTCAGGTTCCGGCTCCCTCCTCCTACCCATATGGTTTCCCGGGTTGTTTCTTGAGTCTACTCGAGCATGGGATACTGGTGGCCGGGGGGTCCAAGGTGGACCTCTCGACCTTTTGGTGTACTGGTCGTGCCCCTGATTGGTGGGTGGGACATAACTTATTTTCAAAGCTTTACAATTCTCGGTGCTATGCTGACATACACCATGCCTGGTGCAAAATCCACTTTTCCCGGGTTGGGACAGCTGATGACTAGGAACCGGATCCCTACTGCATTCCTGCACTTCTCTTTCACGGATAATTTTCAAAGGCACATGCGGGGAAAAGTGTCCTGGATTACCCCGCCGCGGTCCCCTCTCCTCGGGCTTAGGTGCCCGATCCCCTCTTTCCTTCCTGATGGCTTCCCTCTTTTGTTTCTGGGCTTCTTCCATATTGATATACTTCTCTACCCGAGACAGCAAATCCTCAAAATCTTCAGGCACTTTTTTCGTTAATGACTTGAAGAACTCACTCTCTTTTAAGCCTTGAGTGAAGGCAGTAGTTTTTGTCTCTGCAGCACAAGTTGGCACATCCAAGGCCACTTTGTTAAACCTTTTGATATACATCCTCAAACTTTCCTCCGGCCCCTGTCTCACCTCGAACAAACTGAAAGCAGTTTTCTTATACTTCATACTGCTGCTGAAATGGTGTAAGAAGGCTTTCTGAAAATCCTCAAATGATTTAATACTCAATGGAGCCAACCCATCAAACCATCTTTGAGCTGAGTCTACCAGCGTGGTCAAGAACACTTTACATTTGATCCTATCGGTGTAACAGTGCAGCATAGCCATATTCTCGAACCTGGCCAAGTGTTCTTCCGGGTCCTCATTTCCATCATATGCCCTTACTTTAGCAGATTTAAAGTTTCCAGGAAGAGGTTCCCGGATGATAGCCTCAGCAAACGGGCGTCCTTTGACAAACATCCGAGAAGAACCACGATTTTCCAGCTGTCCTTCCAGGACTTTCATTTTCTGTTTTAACTCCAGCATTTCCTCGACCATCGTTGGTGACTTAGAACCAGCAGAGGATTCCTCCACTTCTCCCCTCTTCTCCTCCTCCCTCAATTCTTGCTGCTGCTCCTGCTCTTTTTCTGGTTCCTTCTCGAGTGGTATATCATGGTGGGAAGCTTCCCGCCTAGCCATAGCTCTCTCTACGGCTTCGTTAATGCGCCTATCAAACTCCGCTGGAGTCATAGTGATAAGATCGGGAGGAGTGTCCTCTTGTCTTGAATGATTCGCGTCAACTCCCTGGACCCGGGAAGTGTTCTGGTTAGTTTTCCTCGTGTGAGCCATATCAACGCCTTAGTCTCAATTTCCCACAGACGGCGCCAATGATGTGATCCGGGTAAAATGGATGAGTAGGGTCGGGTGCTCCGCCAGGTCAAATCAAGAATTTATAGTGTTGTTAAGAAAATGAACAAGGTAGATGGCTTTGATCGTGACCTGCAAACAATGAAAGGAACTCGTGAATGGGCGCCGGAAGGGTGTCCGGCGTGACCACTCCGATGCTTAAGTCAGCAGGTTTGTCGAGAGAGGAACTTAAAGCAATATGTATGGATGCTTGAGAGTGAAGAAATTTCAGACCTGTAGAATGTCAACGATACCTGCTATTTGAAGAGAAGCTAGGGTTACCTTGATGTGCGTGCTCACCTACTACTTGTACCCTCGGACGTTGACGGCCTGTCGGGTCCCTTTCTACCCGATAGCTTCGTGGGTACTCCAAGAATAAGGGACGTTGACTGCATGTCCAGTCCCTTTCTTCTCCATATTTTCGGGGATACGTTCAGGCGGAAGACGTTGACTTCCCGCCCAGTCGCTTTCTGCCCTACAATCTGTAAGATCCTCTAAGTAAGTTACTCGAGTATTGAGCCCTCGGCTTTAGCATGAAAGCCCGGTCCCTAGTTGCTCGGGAGGTAAGTAAATACCCGGTCATGCATGAAGCGCCCAGTCGCGTGGATAACAATCGCCCTCCCGGTTTCTATAGGGGCTACTCAATGACATTTCCCGGGTCCTCCAGGACCCGAGCCCTTATAGGGGTATCACCACTTCTTATTTCAATAAATTTCACCTTTTTTTTCTTTGTTCAAGATCTTTTGGTAATTACTTTTTACATTTGGAATTCGAAATGGGAGTAAATTACGGGCCGTTTGGTTTGGGCTCTTCAATATATCTTTCTTCGTCTAAGATTTCTGGCCCATTCATGACAATACGACTAATGCATATCGACTAGTCATCCACATGTATATGATAAGATGGTAATAGCGTATTTTTGTTATCAAATTTCTCGCTGTTTTCATTTTCAACATATTTAATTGATATATTTTTGTGTTCTTTTGTTGTAAAAGGAGGTTTTATTGTCTTTGAACAAATTTAGACTAAAAAACGTTATTTTTATCACATTTGAAGTTACCAAGATGAAGCTGTGAAAGAAGGACAAAACCAGAAGAAATTTGGGATCAAGGCATGCTCACACATTGCGAATACTTCGCGGCTGTATGGCTGCATATAAACTCGAAAATTATGAAGAAAATGTCATATTTTAGGAGTCGTAATTGTGGTATTTAATTCAATAAAGACTTTCGGAGAGATAAATATATTACCGAGATAAAGAAAAATCTGATAGAGTTTTATTCCTAAAAAATATAATTTTCTTTTTGATAGACCTAATATCTTCCTAGTATTCTTTTATCTTTAGACTTCTATCAATTTCATCAAACTTCACGTGAAAGAAAGAAGAGAAAGACGCGTGAATTTTTCATATCTTCTCAAGAACTCTAGGCTAAGTTTTTATTTATGTTTCAATACATATTTCTACTATTTCAATTTTATAATTGCGAAGTTTTTACGCTTTAATTTAATATTCTTGTTTGTTCAAGTATTTGTTAGTTTATGATTTATTTCTATGAAATTTTTATGTCGATTAATCTTACAATTTAATTCGATATATAATTTTCTACTGTTCTCCATGAATTCAGTGATCCGTAATCGTCATGAATAACGATTGATATATGAGTAGAACTAGATTAGTTGTGTTGTGATATCATATCATATTAATGTAAATAAATATATAAAACTAAATTTATCAATTACAATTGTTTCAATGGTTAGATTTTAAGATTCACTGTTTTACAAAACAAAAAAGCTATTTTTAATCATTACGGAACACATTCGTCCCTAGAACATTTTTTATTTCATGGGATATGTAATAAATTAAACTTACGGCATTAAATGCAACAATCATTAATTATATTATTAATAAAATATATGAAATTAGAATATTACTTTACGTACGATTATGTTCTAATTTTGAAGTCAATATTTGGGCCATTGACTGTAGTTTAATTACTTGTCACACACGCGATTATTTTATTTTCCTTCTAGAAATAAAAACGATAATAATTTTATAAAAATAGCTGAACATTTATTTGCGGAAAATAATAATGTATTATAAGATTGAGTATTTATCGTTTTACTAAAAATTAGATATGGTGGAAATATTACAATTCTAATATCGTGAACATCTCAAACATCACATTTCGATTAATCTATTAAATAAAACAATTATTGTATTTCAACAGATATCAACCCGATAACGACACATTTGTGTAACACTGTAATATAGTGATGATTATATTTTAAAACATGATACTAATGTGTAAAATATTTTAATGTGTAAAATATTTTAGGATATATGGCTTTTTCTCATCCAAATTAAATAATTCAGTGCTATTTTACAAAGATATTATTATTATTTTTATTATTAGAGCATTTTTTAATCATTAAATAATTCAGTGCTATTTTACAAAGATATTATTATTATTATTATTATTATTATTATTATTATTATTATTATTATTATTATTATTATTATTATTATTATTATTATTATTATTAGAGCATTTTTAATCATTCTCAAAATTTTCTATCTAATTTTCTCTAAACTAACTAAACATCAGTATAAATGAGATTTGAACTCAGGGATTAAATGAATTTTGAGTCCTCAATCAATCAATTTTACTACTGGACAATGGAATTCGTGACTAGTATACATCTAATGACTAATATGGTAATACTATATATAAATTAATTTAATTAATTTGATGATGCTGTCAAATTCTCTTTTTGCTTAATAATCTGTTGGGTGCAATAATTGTCTTTGTTTGGTAGAACGGTCGAACCACGGTGCTTGAGCTACTGTGCGGTTTAAAAGATTTGAGTTGCATCATTACCACCAGCTATAGCTTTTGGTAAAGCGGCAAGCGCTCGGTCCTGCGTAATCCATCTGATACAATTTGAAAGGAAACTTATGTTGCAAAGCAAGACAAAATTTATCTCCAAATTTTTTTTTTGGGATAAGATTACATATAAGAGTTTTGTCTTTCTAGAATATTGAGTTTCTTAAACTTTAGATCTGATCTTTAATATTTAAAAGAGTTTGTTTCCCAAAGAAAGAATGATTTTCTTATCTTATAAGAATCTATTCAAGGAATCCTATCAAGATCAAAACAAGTCTCTATACATTGAAGAATGATTGATGCACAATAGACAGGCTAGATACGAGAGAACAAATAGAGAATATATAAAATTCGAGAGAATTTTTTGAACATTTCACAAGACGAAGCATCACCGTGTTGCCGTGGCGTGTTGGAAACACTTGAAAACAATACTCATATAAAATTTTGATTGAAGAATTATTTTATTGCTCTAAATTTCGGCCACACAGATTTGCGTTATTGTGTTTTTGTTATGTTTGTAATTAATATTTTAGGATGTAATTTACTTCTTTGACTTGTTAAGGAATATAGTTTTTCATTTCTTCACTAATATTGATTTTGTAAACTTGCTTTCTTTTCTTATGATTATTTTTCTGTGAGCCATTGCACTTGTGCATAATTATCTATACTTTATTTTTAACTATGCTATTTATTTGTTTGTTATATTATTCTGATGCATGTCGTCACAAGGTATTATAACATCCAAGACAAGACTTATATATTTGATACACACAATCTTTACTAGAAAGTGTACGTCTGTTGCACGTGAAAGCAATTTTATTTGAGATTAAATTTGTTGATTAATAGTTAAAAATGATTTTTTTTTATAAATTCATATGAATAAAATATATGGATTTTTCATGTTTTCACGTATTTATTTTAAATATTTTACTTTTCGTCATATCATTTTTGTTTGTTATTTGTCTTCTTATCTTAAGTTCTTAGTGAATTCAAATATTTTCTCATTATATTTAGAATCAAGACAAAAACTTGTGTGAGACGGTCTCACGGGTAGTATTTGTGAAACAGATCTCTTATTTGGGTCACCCATGAAAAAATATTACTTTTTATGGTAATAATATTATTTTTTATTGTGAATATGGGTAGGATTGATCCGTCTCACAGATTATGATCCGTGAGACGGTCTCACATGAGAGCCACTCTAGAATCAATGATGTAGTTTTTTGGTCGTAAATGAATGTTGATATATTTTATTCATCTTCAGAACTTCTAATATATTATATATGAAAATAATGATTTTGTGTCTAATATAGCTGATCAAGTTTTTTCAAACAATAATTTATAAAAATTGGATATCTTTAACAAAATATTATTGCAGTTTTACATGTCAAGTTTTATTTTTTAATAACAAATATGGATATCATCCAACATAAGTTAATATATTACAGATCTACCTCAAGAACAATTCTTTAGTTAACTATAAAAAAATTTAATTAAATTAGTAAAATAAATTGAAATTAAAAGAAATGAATGAAACAAACATAATATAAATAATTTAAATTAAAATAATAAACAAACAACTATTAAAGTCTCGGTTAATGCGCATACCCTTTAATCTTCAATAATGATTGAATTTCAATTCTTAAACAATGTTTTTGAAAGAATTCATTATTTTATCAATATGCTATGTCGAGTCATATTGAACTAATTCACAACATTCAATAACCAAGTGTCATTTTGTTATTTAATAATTGCAATTGCAACAATGAACTCTGGAATTCTTTAGCTTTCATTTTCAGTCTATGACTATCAACATGTACTCAATCTAATATGGTGTTAAGATCATCTAGATGTTTAGAATGGGTGAATGAACACCTAGTATAATTTTCGGCGTGATTGTTTTGGGCTAACAAAACACATTTACTTTATCTCAACTCGGTTGAGATTCATGTCAGCAAGGTAAAATACATGAGCGGAAGAAGACTCTTGTTCAAACTTGAACTAAATGAATACTAACACGGGAATCGGCAGAGTCATATATCCCAATGCCAAAAATATTAAAGATATTCAGTAGCTTTTCTATGATAAAAATACTGTTAGACAATAAAATTCAAGATAATTTTGATAGTGAAATGGAGAAGAGATGCAGCATATTTTGGTGAATGGATAATCTGCAGAGATCAATCAACCATCAACAATCAACAATCAATCGATACATTTTAGTCGTCGAGATAGAAAATGAACGAAGATCTCAATGAGTTAGAAGAAGACCAACATGGATGACATATTATGAGGTAACTGATATTAACCAAATTGAAGATCCATCTGTTCATTTTTCTCTATTTTCACATTGTGATGCAGAAGCTTTCAAAGATGCCGTCAAAGAATCAAAATAATGAAAGACAATAAATGCTGAAATCGCATCCATTGAGAAAAATAAAACTTGGGAACTGACCGAGATTCCAAAAGGTCAAAAAACAATAGGTGTGAAGTGGATTTACAAAAGTAAATTCAAAGAAAATGAAAAATTTTATAAATTCAAGGTACAATTGGTAGCAAAAGGTTATAAACAAGAGTTTGAAGTAAACTATTAAAAATTGTTGCTCTAATACAAGGCATAATACGATCAGATTGGTAATTGTCTTAGCAGCGCAATATTCACGGTCTATCTTCTAATTGGATGTGAAATCGAGGTTCTCGCATAGAGACTTGGAAGCGCGCGCGCACACACACACAGATATATATATATATATATATATATATCAACCTTCTGATTATATTAAACTTGGAAAAGAGTATAAAATGTATTAATTGAAGAAAACTTTGTATGAGCTAAAGCAAGTTCCACGAACATGATATAGTCGAATTAAGGCTTATTTTTTTTAATGTTCGTTTTCAAAAATGTCCATATGAGTATACACTTTATACAAATTTGAAGATAAAATAAAAATGCTCATTGTTTGGTTATAAGTTGATAATATTTTATTCACGAGTAATGATAGTGTCATGTTTGAAAATTTTAAGGAGTTCATAATGGTTGAGTTTGATATGTTGGATCTTGACAAAATGCATTATTTTCTTGGTATTGAAGTAGTTCAATCTACTTGTAAGATTTTTATTTCCCAAGAGAAATATGTTTAAAATTTTTTGTGTAGATTTAAGATGGTAAAATACAATTCTGCAAGTCCTCCCATAGATTGTGATTTGAAGCTAACAAAATATTGTGATGGAAAGAATATTGACAACACACTTTTACAAGCAAATTGTTGGAGGTTTAATGTATTTGATAGCAAAAAGATCGGATATTATGTATTCTTTAGTCTCATAAGCAGATATATGGAGAATCCTACAAAAATGCATCTTTTAGCTGCCAAGAGGATTTTATGATACTTGCAACAAACATCAGAACTTGGTCTCTATTATAAGAAAGGACAACAATCAGATTTGATGACCTTTTGTGATATTGATTATGCAGGAAATCGCGATGATAGAAAAAGTACTTCAGGATATGTTTTTCTCTTAGATTCAGCGACTGCTCTATGGACTTTGAAAAAAAAAATTAATTTCTTACTTTATCAACAACTGAAGCTGAATTTTTTGTTGCAACTTCATGTGCATGTCAAGATGTTTGGTTGAAAAAACTCTTAAAAGAGCTTAAATTCAAGAATAATGTGATAATATTTCTGCCATAAAACTGTCAAAGAATCTAGTCCTATATGGAAGAAGCAAGTTCATTGACGTGAAATATTATTTTTTAAGAGACCTAACAAAGAATGAAATAATTGATCTCATCTATTGTAGAAGCGAAAACCAAATATCCAAGTTCCTCAAGCTGCTTGCATTCCAGAAACTAAGGGAACCACTTGATATTAGCACAATACAGAACAAGTTTGAGGGAGAATGCTCGAATTAAACCGATGTTGACCTTATCGGTTTAAGGGAGATATTGTTGAATTGTTAAAGATATGTCTAAATCTTTAGTTATCTGCATTGTCAAATGTAGTCTGTTAGTCATGGTTTATTAAAATATTACAATAAATATTATATTTACATATTTGTTATTTGATGGATTTAGTAGTCGAATATTATTGTTATTTTTATGGTTTTTTCTATCAGTGTATTTACTTATAAAAAGCTCATTTCTCAATAAAGAAAATATATAGCAGAAAACAAAATTGTTCTCTTTGTTTGATTTATATTTTATTCTCTCACTTTTTAATTTTTCTATAAGTACAAAGTCTGAATCACTAACCACAGATCTATATGTTCATTTAACTTGAAATTTAAAAAATAAAGTTCAAATCATTTTTTGTTGTAAAACGTATATGTTTATTTAATTCAAAGTTTAAAAAATTAAATTTGAACCATTTTTTGTTATTAAACGTAGAAAAATATTTTAGGTTTAAAAATATTAATTTGAGTCCACTTTTCAAGTAAAAGAATGCATAATTATGTATAAGTTAAATTAAAATATAAAAAAATCTATCAATTATTAACTAACAATGAGAAAAAAGAATACACAATGATGTATCTATCTGTCAATTAAATAAGTTAACTTTATTTAATTTTGAAGTTTACCTTTAACCACAAATTTATATGTTCATTTAATTTGAAGTTTAAAAAATTAAAATCATACATTAATCATATATAAACAAATCAAATTAAAAAACATTATAGCAACATTATATGATTATTTCCATCTTAATAGGTCGACGAAATCACAATATATTATTATTATTATTGTTGTTGTTGTTGTAAAAAATGAAGAACTAAAATTTTTTAATGACCTCATAGATATTTGAAATACAATAAAACACCAACATCCATAAATATTTATTTAGGCTAAATTTATAGATTGAAACTATATGCAAATCAAATATAAATAATTAAAAATGTATGGATGATTATTATAGATAAATATAAATAAGATAACGACATAATTATATATTAATTTAATTTGAAGTTTTTTTTAAAAAAATTTGAAGTTTTTTGTTATAAAGCACATATGCTTATTTAACTTGAAGTTTTAAAAATAGGATTTCAACTATTTTTGGTTATAAAATATATATTTTTATTTAACTTAAAGTTTAAAAAATTAAATTTAAATCACTAATCATATATTTTTATGTTCATTTAATATACAAACTAAAGCTCAAGATTAGCTCGTAACAACGTACACAACAATTTGATTTAAATTCAACTCAACTCGAATTCAATAATTTTGAACCGACTTGATTCATTTATCTTATAAACTTCATATTCAGTGTTGCTTTCATTCTTTAACTTATATTACCTTTTGACAGTTGGACTTAGAGCACACACATTGGTGCATTAACTGGTAATTATTAACACCAATTAATATTCATGCATCAATGTGGATATATAGATTAATAATCTTGGCTGCCATGTCAGCATGAAAATTCATCTATATTGATCTCATTAATTCACATACCTTTTTTTAAAAAAGGTCAAAAAATCCAAACAGCTCTTTTGAATATATTTATATATATATATTATATTTGTTTTGTTCTGAAAAATAAATCCTTCCGAAAAATCCAACTATTTTTTCATTTTTTAATAATATTTTAATCAATATTGAAATTAAGTTATTTTTAAAATAATAATACTATTTATTTTCAATAATATTTATTGTAAATTTTTAAACAAAACTAGAAAGATATTTAATTAATATAAAATAAAAAAAGATGAATAAGTGGACAATGAGTGTATTAATAGCGAAAAAATGTTAATATAATAATTATGTTGCTCGCGGACTCCATGCGTTTTGAAGAGATGCAAGGTTAATAACATAAATTAATGACTACTGATGCAGATGCTCTTAGGGATGACAATGAGACGTGGCGAGGGCGGGGGCGGGGGCGGGGGCGGGGGTGGGTTTGCCATCCCCATCCTCGTCCTCGAATTCCATCCCCACCCCCATACCCGTTTTTTCGGGTTCGGGAAATCTCCAAACCCGAAACTTCGGATATCAACTTCCCATCTCCGCCCCATCACCGTTTCAAAAAGATTAATATGTCTAGACGATGATGGATTCAGAGATTTTTTCAAGCCAAAACGTATTATTATATATTACTATTAGTGATAATATTAATATTAATAATATTATTAATATTTTTAAAAATAATAATATTATTATATTATTGATACTAATAATATTATTATTTTATTATTGATATTATTTTCAAAGAGGGTTCAAAGACGAGGATAGTAATCTCATACCCGCTCCGAACTACATTGGAGATTTAAAAAAATTTCCGAACTCGAACCCAAACCCGAAAAAATTGGGGATCCCCATCTCCATTTCGAGTTTTTCCCGTGGTGCTTCAAACCCGTGGAGAAAATTGACGTCCCTAATTATACTAATCGATTAAGAAGTCTTTGATCTTATTTCTAATGTATACTTTCTCATGGTTTGCTTGGTTTTACGTGTATGACAAATATTTAAATTTTAGAAAAATTTGAGAATCCAAATCGATGGAAAGAGGGGCCATTCGCAGATGGCAAAAACGCACGGGTCGTATTTTGTGAGAAGGATATTTATTTGAAGAATCCATGAAAAAGTATTACTTTTTATGCTAAGAGTATTACTTTTTATTGTGAATATGAGTATGATTGACCCGTGTCGTGAGACGGTCTCATAGATTGTGATCCATGAGACGGGCTCACATTAGAACTACTCTTCGCATATTACAAAGTCAACTCAAGACTTAAGAATTATTGGTTGTAATTTCCAGGTCTTTTATAAAATGATATTTGAATTATTTAAATATTAAAACCAGCTACGACCGGATGTCGCCTCTTTCCCACTACTTTCTGTCAAATTTCTCGCATGCGCGTTGGATTGTGGGTCTTTGAAAATTTGATCAAAGAACTGGTCATTCAAGCCTTCAACGGTGAATCCCGAAGTGTCGAAGTCTCCATCTTTTTATCACACCAATCGTATTGCAAGAACTGCAAACACCATCTTAACAAAAGCGGTCGAGATTTTGTATTCAGCTATCCATTTCATGGAAAGTGATTTTAGTGGTAAATATTTCGTTTTTATTCGTTCTTTGTACCCACTTTTAGTAAATACATAAAAAGGGGTTTCTTTAAATGGTTCAGATGTTGGAACCCATGATTTGAGGTTAAGAATACAAGGAATAAACAGTTTTGGAGATTTGGGATAAGTTTAGTTAAGATTATGACGAGTGCTTTAAGGAGAATTTTTCCTGGTTCATCAACAAAAAGTGAGGATCATGATGATGAGTATAGTGCGGAATACTCCTTTGCCATGGAGTACAGTGGCCCTCCAATCAGCCATGAAATTCCCCACGTAATTCCAGTCGATATTCATCAGATTCCGACTGCTTCAATGGCTGATAGGGCTGTGATATTTAGTAATTTGTCCTTGCCAGTAATTCAACCAATTGTTAAAAGTGGGAAGAAACTATCACATGAGTTGAAATCGGGCCTTGAAGTTATCGAATCCGATGGCTCGGTGTTAGTTACTAGTGAAATCTTTAGTTCCGATGAAGTTTATAGGAGAAAATTGGAGGATGGTTCTTGTAGAGAAGGTGCATTAGGTGTTAGTCCAACCACACGCAATGTGTTGAATAGAGATCCTAGCACGAGTACTTCGGGTACTACAGGAATTTTGGATGGTCACGATGATTCAAATATGTTTTCGGGAGATTCTGATGTTGAAGACTTATATGATGATTGTTGGGCCGGTATATCACATGAGAAGTGTTTGGGCCCTGCCGCTCCTGATTCAAGGAGATTGACATCGAGGTCACAAGAACTTTCATCAGAACTTGAATCTTGTGAAGGCGAGGAAGATTGTGTGGGTGAAGCCTCTGGCCAATTGAATAGGACTGCGGTAGTTACTTTTCGTGATTTGCCATCTAGTGATGTTGTGTCTGAAGAGAGCGATTATGACGAATTTATGAAGTTCCCAGAGAAGCCAGTGATATCAGATGATGGGTTGAAAGGGTTGTGTCATCATTGTCATAAAAGGAATCGTTTTGCAGAGAAAGAAGTTTGCATTGTTTGTGGCTCAAAGTATTGTAGCAAGTGTGTGCTTAGAGCAATGGGATCTATGCCAGAGGGAAGAAAATGCATATCTTGTATCGGTTATCGTATAGACGAGTCAAAACGCAATTCACTAGGGAAATGCTCAAGAATGCTAAAAAGCATTCTAACAAATGATGCTATTAAGCAAATTATGAGTTCTGAGATATCATGTGAGGCAAATCAGCTTCCACCACATCTTATTTGTGTAAATGAAAAGCCTCTATGTACCGAAGAGTTGGTTCTGTTGCAAAACTGCCTGAATCCTCCAAAGAATCTTATACCAGGAAAATATTGGTATGATAGAGTGTCTGGATTCTGGGGAAAGGTGAGTACTAATCTTATTCTTCTTAAACACAATCTGATATTTATATCCTGTTTTTAGTGTGAGTATTTAAAGTTTCAATTCAATCAAAAAGGAAGGAGAGCAACCGTGCCAGATCATCAGTGCTGAACTGGAGGTTGGTTATCAAATTAGGAGAACTGCTAGCAACGGGAATACAAATGTGCTGATAAATAATCGGGAGGTCACTAAAGCAGAAACCTGGATGTTGAAGGTGGTTGTGCTTAAAATTCTTGTTTATATACTTGTGAACTTGAATATAATGAAGAAACTAAGATTCTAGAATGTTTGCAGGCTGCTGGAATTAGATGTGACGTGAACACTCACTTTTGGGTTTCACCAGATGGGTTGTGTCAGCTCGAAGGCATGAACAATATGGTGGGAAATTTATGGGAGAAGGTACACTGGAATGTTTGGTCATAAATGCTCTGTTTCTTTATTTTACCGTCCATCTGATCCATCTTAACCCATGTCAATTAATATGTTGCAAAATTTTCTCTTTCAGAAAAGAGTTAAGATCGTATGTTCGGCTCTCTCTTTGCCATTTCCTTCAGATTCTTCAAAACCTGGTGGTAGTGGTGTAGATAAAGAAACAGATAAAGTGAACTCGAAGAACTTGGAACACATACGGATGAATAAACTTCTACTTGTTGGTTGTTATCAATCGGGAACGAGTACCATATTCAAACAAGTATGTATCTGTTTCTTGAGTTTAGAATTTATTGTTTAATACAAGTATGTATATGTTTCTTGACTTTAGACTTTATCGTTCTATGAGAGGTGAAAAAACCATTACTGATAAT
Organism: Primulina eburnea; assembly: GCF_022965805.1. Lineage (NCBI taxonomy): Eukaryota > Viridiplantae > Streptophyta > Magnoliopsida > Lamiales > Gesneriaceae > Primulina > Primulina eburnea. Next base: position 498,774 of record NW_027331215.1, read on the forward strand.
CTTGACTTTGTTTAGGATTCTGTGCAGTTCATTAATCTTCAACCAATAATGAACAACAAATGATTGAGCATGCTTGCTTATTTGTTTCTCCAGGCAAAAATTGTGTATAAAGTGCATTTCTCAGAAGATGAGAAGCTAGATATGAAGTTTGTGATCCAGAGAAACTTGTACCGTTATTTATCTATTCTGCTTGAGGGCAATGAAATTTTCGAAGAAGAATATTCAATCCAAACCAAGATTAATGATCCTGGTCCTTCGGGTATGTGAAAATATACTCCATTCATGCATTGCCGTTGTTCATTTATTTAATTAATTGTTGTGTGCCTCTAATAGTTTCTGTTGTCCTTTATGGCTGCTTGTATGACACATTAATTGATATGCGGTGTCTGAGTTTTTGTACGATTTATTAAAATATATGACTTGCACCATTGTCGTTTGCTTTTTTTTTTTTGGAATCAATGGTAAATGTTTGTTTCCAGTTGGTATTAATTAAATTTTTTTAAACAGTGATGGTTATTTTTAGCTTCAGTTACTGATAATAATTTAACTGTGACAGAGATCTCGGACCAGGTTGTTGAAAAAAACATTTATTCACTTAGTCCGAAACTGAAGGCATTTGCAAGTTGGCTACTCAAAGTTATGATGTCAGGCAACTTGGAGGCTATATTCCCAGCTTCTACTCGAGAGTATTCTCCCTTAGTTGCGGAGTTGTGGAAGGATAAAGCATTTCAAGCAACTTATAGGCGAAAAAATGAACTTCATATGCTTCCCGCAGTTGCTAATTATTTCATAGATCGGGTAAATTTAACTACTAGAACTTTTGCTATGAGGTGGTGTTACTTGCATACATTCAATTTTTAAGAACCTTTTTTCTTTTCCTTAAAAAAAGGCTGTGCAATATTCACAAGTTGACTACGAGCCTTCCGAAATGGATATCTTGCTTGCGGAAGGCATCACTGCTTCGAACGGGGTTGCGTCTATGGAATTTTCGTTTCCAAAGTCGTCTCAGGATGGGTACATGGAAACATTAGATCAGAATGATCCCTCCACGAGGCCAGTTCTCTAATCTTGAACTGTTAGTTCTTACCTTAAAAGGAATTTGTCTGAGAGTAAATATCCTTGCTACTATTCTGTGTGACCTGCATATATGGCATGACATCTGGTTTGTTGTAAATTTAAGATATTTGACCAGCACATCACTGAAATCCATGGTTTCTGATAACGCGT